>NC_006685.1:1103700-1136200 GCF_000091045.1 Cryptococcus deneoformans JEC21
ATGGGTGAGAGAGTTAGGCCCTGTGGACGAGGCCGGTGAGAGCAGATTAACCGGGAGTGAAGAAAGTGTAGATGTTTTTGCGGGGATGGAAAGTCTACCAAATCATCTTGAGGACCCAAGCGGAAGCAGTGGTCAGATGCCGACTACCCACCGCCTGGACGAGTCCTTGCGCGAACATGAACAAGAAATTCAAGAGAATGCCGATGACGAGCAAAGCGGGGTTGAACGGCACGACACGAGAAGCTCTGTTTCCATCACAAGCCACAAGGACGACAATAGAGTTGAAGACTGCCCCGACTTGAGTTCTATTGAGCCAGAAGCGGAAGCTATCTCTGAGCCTGTACGTATCGAGGAATTCAAGAAACGATCAACCTCTTTGTCAGTGACAAGTGCATCTCATGAAGGTACAATACATATTATGCCTTCTGCACCATTATTAATGACTCCCACACCTTCCGCTTTTGCCCGAAACCCCATTCGATCAGCTCTCCGCAACGCGGCAACGCCTGGAGATAAGCCCAAAAAGCGTCAAGGGTGGTCTGACGAGACGACTCCAGGGCTTATTGCACGCGGCACCACCCCTGCCAGTAGCGGCAAACGCAGTGTCAGCTTTTCTGATGGAAAGAAGACTGGCAAAATCATTGATCTGGATGTGGAGATGCGAACGACAAGGTGGCAAACATCTGCAAAGGAAGAATGCGCCGATATATTCAAGAGAGAGTCGACTGATAGCGACAGAAGCTTCTTACCCAGTGCCAGGACAAGAAGAATTCAAGGCCTCCTGGATGACATGGGAGAACTGAGTAAGTCTATTGATGTACTGATTGCCCAGCCAGATCACTTACATTTCTACTTTAGCTTTGAATGACGAAACACCTTGTAAACCTTCATCGCGACAGATTGAGGATACTGATCGTCCGTTTTCTCGGGCATCGTTAACCAGCTCACCTGACTCCCATTCAACTATTCCCACTCGCTCTCCTCATGTGTGTCGCTCTTCCACTTATCCTTCTCGCCATGCTGGGAATGCAACTTTCCTTACGGAGTGTTCCTTTGGGATCGCCCATGATAAGCTAGTAGAGATCATTACAGACATCGAGCCTTTCAACCCCCATTGGGACCAGTTGAAAATGATTGATTTGAGGGGCAAAAAGGCGGATAGTGTAGCCAGATTAAAGGAATTCTTGCCTAATTTGGACGAAATCAACTTGTACGTGAAAGCATGACCTTGTGGGGTGAGGGCCAAAACTTACTCATTTCTGTATCAACAGAGATGACAATGCGATTGGATATCTAAGTGGCATACCCACGACAGTACGAACTTTACATGTTGCCGGTAATCTGTTGACCAGTTTGACTGCTGTAAATCATTTAAGAAATTTGCAGTATTTGGATATTTCTAGAAACAAACTCGACAGCGTTGCCCGTAAGTCTACTTACTGCCGTTTATAGTACTCGAGCTGATTCTAATCGTAGAACTCGGTTGCCTCATTCATCTCCGAGAACTCAAGGTGGATGATAATGCCATTTGCGATCTTGAAGGTATCATGGAAATGGATTGTCTAATTAAGTTGAGCTGTGTCAACAACAAACTGGATATGCTGGATCTATCGGCCGCCAAGTGGTCAAAACTGGAGAGTTTGAACTTGAGTAATAATAACATTTCCATCATCAAAGACTTACACAGGCTGAGCTCTGTCGCTTCTATCAATCTCGGTACGTCACCGAGTTATCCGAAAGTCACTTGTAGTACTCCTTCAAGCTAATGAGTTCGCTACAGAGGGAAACAGACTGTGTACCCTCACTCCTCAGATACCAATGCCAAGCGTTAGGATCTTACGATTCAGCGATAACCACATTGCGTCCTTTGATATATCTCTTTTCCCTAAGATACGAACACTTTACGCCGATAATAATCTTCTTTCACACCTGGGCCGGTCAGAGCACTCTTCTCCGAGTCGTTTGGAGAATCTCTCACTTCGTAATCAACGCACTGCCCCTCTTCACCTCACTTATATTGATTTGGAAAATGTCCGGCGACTATACATCTCGGGGAACGCCTTAACGGAAGATTTCTTCCCATCTCGACCACTCTATTCCCTCGTTTATCTAGAAGCAGCTGCTTGCAAGATGAGTCAATGGCCGCAGGATTTTGCTATTAATGCGCCTCACTTGAAGATGCTCAATTTAAACTACAATTATTTCACCGACCTTAATGGCGTGAAGGGGATGAACAACATGAGAAAGTTGACACTGGTTGGTGGGAGGCTTGGTGGAGAGGAGGCTGGAAAAGGAGATGGTAGGGATGTCATGGCCGGGCTGAGAGGTTTACGGAATCTAGAAGAGCTCGATTTAAGGTATGTAACTCGATTCCGAATCCCGGTAAATATGGCTCTTCTCACCAATCATTCAGGATGAACCCTTTCACATTGAGTTACTACTTCCCCTTGCTGCTTCCTTCGTCATCTCCCTCTTCAGTGCTTGATCCTTCAACTCCAACAAGAAACAACGAAGATCGCAACAGAATGGATCAGCCATTGGCAGTCGCACCGGCAGCGTGGTCTACATACGACACCAGATTCAGGAAGAACCTTCCCGACGAGTGGTATTCAAAACGACTTGTCTATCGTGGACTTATAATGCAGAACTGTATAAAGATGCGGAAACTAGATGGCATTGTGGTGGAGGACGGAGAGAGAAAGAGAGCAAACCAGCTCTTGGAAGCTGCTCTTGGTATTCGGAAATAGCAAAAACTCTACTACTTGGTTCACTTAGTTCTGGTATGATTTTTGTAATTTGCGGTTTTGACGACTCGATGATAGTCTGCCATGCGCTATGCATGCTTGTTTCCAACGTTGATAAGATGAATTCTGGAACTACTGCACCACGCAATAACAATGGCTGCATATTCAATCCAAGGCGTGTTAATGTATTCTTCGCTCTACAGTATTTTCAACCAATTCTTAACTAGGCGGTCTAATGATCTGACTTTTCCCTAGTGCTGGGGACGGAAGGAAGGTCCGGGTTGGGGAAGTCCTCAGTCATGTGTTCCTGCGATGCAATGATCAGCTACAGACCTCGCCAGTGTATCAGGTGGCTGATAACTCACAATATAGTACCTGTAGTGATGGCTTCGGCCGATCTTCTCAATTTCTTCCATCTCTTCGGCGGTCAAATCGGGCAAATGTTCCACATCCGCAAGCCCTTTGATCCTCTGCTCATTCTTGGAAGTCGTGACAGCTACGACCCCCTTCTGACGAGTCCAGAGGAGAAGTACGGTAGTAGAGTCCAACTTTTGACCGTTGTCCTTGGAAATACGTTGGGCAATGCGCTCAAGAACAGGCTTAAGAGGCCCACCGTCGGGATGACGGAGTACCGGAGTCAGTGGGCCGAAAGCTTCAATTAGGATACCATGCTCAGCAGCAATCTTGAGGACCGGTTCGAGGTGTACAAGTACGTAAGGGTGATATTCAAGCTCTGCAATCCACATCAGCCTTTGTCTTATACTCATAGGTAGCGTATTTCGGGTGACTTACGGTTGGCAACAGGCTTAATTCGTGCAACCCTTAGGATAGCCTCCAGATCTTGAGGTCTGAAGTTGCTTACTCCCAAACTCACACCTTCCAAAGTACCGTCAAGAACGAGATCCTCAAGATATGTCCAAAATTGAGAGATGTTACCATCCTGCACAATAAAAGGGTTGTGGATGAGCAAGAGGTCAGGTTTGGTTTGGAGTCGAGCAATGGATGCCAAGACATTCTTCCGGATAGCTTCTTTATCGGTCGGGATCTTGTCGGAAACTGGTACATATATAGTCAGTCAAGTCTCTCCTGGTGCGCCCCAGAAACTCACTCTTTGTGGTAATCCAGACGTCCTCTCTCTTGAGACCAGAAGCTCTGAAGGACTCGCCTGTGGCTTCCTCAGTATCGTAACCCTGAGCGGTATCGATGTGGCGGATGCCAGATTTCAATGCGTGAATACCCGCGCCAATAGCGAGCTGCAGTTCTTTGCCGATACCACCGGTGCCGCTTCCCCATGCGAGGAAAGGGATATCTTTGCCATCAGAGAGTTTGAAGGTGAGGGTCATTATTGCGAAGTATGAGAACGGGGGTACGAATGGATAATGAGTGTTGCTGGATGTATATATACAGGCACTCACCTGCCTATGGCGTGACGCTTACATAAATAAGTCCCGATTCGTCGGACATGTCCGTCTGCGCGGATTACTAATAATTATTATTATTTGATCGAGTCAGCAGCGACCGGATCAAGCTGCCGGTCAGGAGGGATCCGAGGCACGCCTGCCCTTTTCCATCTTCACTGTGTGCGTGCTTGCATATTCGCTTTTCGGTTCGAACGTAACGGAATATCCATCTCCACCTCGGACAAGACCCGATTTAGGATATCCACCTCAGCTGAAATTATCGTACGCGTTGTGGACAACTTTGAACTCTTTCTACCGCCGACGAATTCATCAAGAGGTGGATCCGTTTGACTTGTCGATTAGAACATCGATAATCAAACCCTAAAGATACATACCTGTGTGCGTTGACAGTGGATGTTTTGTACGGCCCATACGGCCCGCAGAAGAACAAGTAAAAGATTAGATTATGACGATGGAAGGTTTTTCCTGAGTGACGATGGCAGGAGATAACTGATACGATAAGATTTCTTCCACATCATTTGTTTTCGGCTCTCTTCTTGGTGGGCAGCGGATATGTTAACGGGAAAAAAGCCGAAATGCGCCCACCGTATGCCGGGAAAACTGCATTAAAATCTTACATAACGATGGATATCGGGTTTTTTGGTGAGACCTCGTGATCTGCAGCAGCATATCGGTGGATTATTTCAATATGCCCCGATTGTAAGTAGCATATCGAGAATCCGCCGAAATGCTATGCCTAGAGAAGGGCAGAAACGGGCATGTTTTATTTAGTAAGCTTTTGGCTTCTTTCCAGTATTCGATCCCATCAACAAACAACAGCCACCAATCTCATGCTGACATGTGGCACACAGTGAGGGTCAATTGCTGGGGTGTCTACCAATCGTCACGTACATATTTCGTGAGCCGCCTCCAATTACGAATGCCTGTCTCGAGGTTCAACTGATTGATTCTTAGTCTCAGCAGATGAACTAGGAGGAACATATGAGTACGTTTCAAATATGGATTTCTTGTTTTTCATGGCTAATTCTACTAATTCCAATTTTTTTCAATTTTGATTCCGTTTCCTAGTTTTGGAGCGCCAAAAAACAAGAAACCCATGATTTGCACCGTTCTAGTTCTTCTTTCCGATTCTAATCCTAGTTTTTCGGGGAAAATGCAAATAAATTCATGCCTCAAATATTCATGTCTGCATGTTGAGGTCTTACGTCATGTTCGACAAGATATCGACAACGGACACATCATTTCTTTCCACAAAAAGCACAACTTTGCAAGTCCGCAAAATGGATAAATATGAATCCCTTGCCACCCTATTCCACACTCATACCCCTGTCAATCAAACCTTGCTAAGTACTGAGAGAAACTTCTTGCATGTAGTCAACTTGAACATCCAGGAAGCGAAGGCAACATGAGCCATTGTACCAGGAGGCGAGGACCAGGCCAGAAGCAGCTGAATAAAATCTGACGCTTCAAATTTGAGTTGGGATATATCGCTGGGCATTTGCAGGGAATGGCGGCTGCTGGAGGTACTGAAGATACCATTGGATGGTAAAATACGTGAGCAAGGAAAGATGAACTATCGTGACTTGGTCGCGACGCGACGCGATGAAGGTATGCAAGATTCTTAATTATCATAATTATTATGATTTAGCAAGATATGAAGAGAAAATAGTAGAAAATCCATATTTGAAGTACGTGACGCATGATTTTGGGTGGCAGTTGCTAATAATTTTCGAGCTGCTGCTAAATAATTATTCCTCTGATTTGCGGCCATCGCCACTATCGTTCATCATCATGATAATTAAGATAATTAAGAATTTTGCACACCACTGTCGATGGGCTTGTGTCGAGCCTACTATCGCTGCATATCGGGCGATTCCGATATGTGGCCGCGCACACAACAGTCTCCTGATGGCTCCTTTCGAGAGTTAGTAACTGCTCTCATCGATCATCAACACAATCCGCCCAGTGACAATAAAAAAAACAATTAATTCCGCTTCAGACGTTGACAACAACTGCAGAGTCACATCAATCAAGCACCTCGGTACCTGTGATCCTCATAGGATTATGCCCGAGCATGCTCCTTTGTCAATGTCTGGTCAATCTGACTCAATTGCCTCTTCTCAACAAGAGCGATCTCGGGCTTTTGAGCCAAGTGATTTAGCTACTGCAAACGACGAGGCTCCATTACGCCTCAACCCGGGATTCACGCAACGTACCACTGTCTTGGAAATACTGAATGCAAGACAGCCACCTAGCTGTGATGCTTGCAGGACGCGGAAGCTAGGGTGTTCAGGAAGGCCTTCATCTATAGAAATTACGACAGAAGGCTTAGCGGCCTCTCCCTGTAACGTAAGTCATCCCGCGTCATTCTGAGATGTTTTCTGCTTGATTAATGGTATGACGCTTCCATATATAAATAGCACTGTCGCGAATGGAATCTGGAATGTTCGTACACATACAAGCGCAAACGCAGGGGACGTAAGAACAAGGCAGTTGAACAGTTAGCCGTCCAGCAGAAAGCAAGGAAGCTATCCCAAGCTACGAGGCCCTCTGCGACAACACAATTGGACGATCAAGCAGGGGATGCCAGAGATCATGCAGAATCCTCGAGCGTTGGCTATCCAATAGATCATAATTTATCTACACAATACAATTCAGTTTCTGTCGTAGGGCCCAGTAGTAATATCGGCACCTGCCATGTGAGTGATAAGGGGCGTGTCAAGCAATTGCGCAGGGGACTTACTTGCAGCCATTCCCGCATAGCAACGACCACCCAATCTGCCATCTCATGTTCAGGCGAGAGCTGATCGTCCCATCCCTTGGTATTCACATCCTAGCGTTCCCAGCCAATCTGCAATACTTGGGGATATAGGTCTCAATAGAAGTACACTTACTTCTGACGACCGAGGTACAAACTCTCACATTCAGCAGCCAGCCGTCCACTTGTCTATTGATCACCATGAGAACATTGCAGAGGCCCATATTACTCCTCCAGATGTTGGTGCTTCTCCATACCATGGTGTATCACCTTCGACTACCCTCTCTAACGTTTCGCTACCGATATCCACAAATATCGAGTCAGTTTTGCCTCGACACTTGGCTTTGCATATCATCAGTTTGTACTTTGAACATGTGGGCAATTTTATCCCGTTCTGTCAAACCCATTAGCTAATCCGAGCTGCAGGTATACTGCATCATCCCCGTCATCCATTACCCATCCTTCGAAAAGGATCTTTCCGCTTATGAAGAGCTGAGAAGGCCCACATTTTTCGCGTTGATCATGTCAATCATTGCAGCTACCCTTATTCACGTGAGTAGTTGTTTATCTATAAATATGAAGGCTCGCTACATGGACTGATGTCATTGACTGCCGGCAGCTGCCAAAATCATACTTCCCAATTCCAGCGCACAAGGTGCGGTCCTTATCAGATCGGTGCCTCAAGGCTTGCTGCGCTGTGACGAAGAGCGAAATGGACAACTGCGACGTCGACCTAATCTGCATAAAGTACTTTCTATTTGTCGTGCATAATGTGAGTCAGTGTTGCACAAGGCGGCTCTGGCTAACAATCATCCAAACTTCCATAGAAACATGGCAATATCGGTCTTGAAGCTTCGACATTTGGAGAGGCACAATACCTTGCTGTCACTATGGGACTGCATCGTGAAGATGTATGTACCATTTTATTTCTTCCAAGTCGATATCGGCTCTAATCCGTTTTCAGACGTACTGTGATTTGGATCCCATTAATGCGGAGCGCGGACGACGAGTGTGGTTTTTGATATACAACGCAGATAAGTTTGAAGCCGTGTCAAGGCAAAAACCCGTGCTGTTGCGTGTGGATGAGTTTATGGGGCCAGAATCGACGGAATTTCCAGCCGAGGTGTAAGTTAGTAGTTGTATGGCCTTGCAGTTGGTGATGATGGGACTGATGGGCCATGGTTGATTTAGAGATGACGAGTCCATTACTTCGGAAGGTATCCTTCCTAGTCGTACACCTGCGCCTCTGATAGCAGGGTTCAATACGCTTACACGTATAGTCACGTTTGTCACTTTTTCGACCAGGGCTGTTTTGCTCTTCTGATTTGCGACTTGTAGTGTGCTTGGGGACATATTAATATCAGAGAGAGACCTCCGCCGCCAACAGATCACAGATCCGGAGAACCTTCTTTCGGCATTGAGAGAGATGCGCAAACTAGGGCAAAGGATTCGTTACATCTCGGACACCCTCCCCAGGCCCTTTCAACTTGAAGCGGACCAGGGAAACTCACTGTACGTCAACCATCCATTGTCACTAGATTGCTTATGAGCTCGTGCCTGCGATAGACCCGAACCTGGATGGGAAGACGCAGTCAGAGGCGAGCTTGATATGTTTTTTTCGGACCCATTGCCTCCAGAGACAGCGAAGGATGGCTATCTGGTGCTCAAAGGAAACATACACGTGACTCTAGCGATGACAAGGCTGCGTTTGATGTCAGTTTTCAAAATGTGCCTGCCGGGAGCGTAACAGCTGACGACTTAATTGTAGCCTTCTTAGAGAAAACCTGCTAAACTGCAGTGGGCAACCGGGCACATCCAGTAGGAATGGTACATTATACATTCTGTTGCGAGGCAACGTTGACATCCGGCTGACAATTACTTAGCGGCGGAGCTGGTAGCCGCTGATATAGGCGAAAACACAGTGAATTGGAGGCAATCCGTGTATCAAGATCTATATAATGTTGTTCATTGGTGAGTTTATTTTTTTAAGCTAAATATCTGAACGTTTTTGGCTGAACCGGTGTACGTTTAGTCTTCCTATCCGGGCAGTAAGTACCTAACTCACACCTTTTGCTCAAAAAAGAAAATAACTCAGCACTTGTTGTAGCTGGCGGCAAATGGACCATCCCTTGTTACAAAGATCCGAGTTGTGGCGGTCACCCTGTTGGATACCTTACAGGCGCAGGATGAAGCGATAGATCCAAACATACAGGGAATGACGACATATTTATTAAGTAGGTATTTCAAAAACATGGCGCAGATATCTTAATATTCAAGCCATTGGTGGCAGTGACTTTTACTGATGATCCTTGTCTGTCTGAATTGCAGGTTTTTTAGACATTATGTCTTCCATTGAAAGCCAGTTTGCAGATTGAAGGCATTTTATCCATTAAATATTGCTTGATTATAGTGTTATTTATTTCCTATTTGTACGGGAGCGTAATTGTTGTAGCTATTTGTTTGCCGTTCCCTGCGATGCTATTGAATCATTGCATTGAGTGTTTAGAACGTCGGCTGAGGGGCAGAGCTTTGGATGGCCGGACTTTATTATAAACATCGATATAAACGTCAGTGGGCAGAAGACACTATCCGTTGTTTATATGGTTGTCTGAAAGGAAAAATATTAATTTGTCGCGTATTTTATTTTGATTTTCCCATTTCTCGCGGGGTGTGGGTCAACAACGAACGAGGCGTTGTATTGTTTGCCATCCAACGTGCAACGCTCTTGTTCAATAACTCTCTCCTTCATTCCCTCTCTCGCCTCCCTCACACAATGGATCCTCTCCCTATACCTCCATCCTATTACGACCTCGAACGCCGCCATCTCGAGCACACTATAGACCACGATCTCCATTCGCTTTCTCTCTCCTCTTTGCACTCTTCCACATCTTCTTCTAGCTCACCCTTTCACCCCCATGATTACTCCAATTCCTTCATATCATCTTCCTCAGATCTATCCCTAGAGTACCCCAGAGCCCAGTTTTCGGGGATTTCTACTCAACCTACTCAAGACGTGGGTCATGGCCACAGCTATGGTCCGTCAGGAACACCCCGCGCAGCTCGGGGGACGAACCCACATTCTAACAATTTTGGAGGTGGACACAGTACATCTGCTGGAATCAGTCCTGTTTCCACCACTGGACATCATGCCAGCGCCATAACATTAGGTACTGGTGCATTCAAAGGCAGAATACCGAAAACAAACTCAGGAGACCAGGGTGATGGGGGTTTTGATCCGGAAAGGAGTTTAGGAAGGCTTGTAGGAGAGCTCGGTCGAATTATAGGGGATGAGGTAAGTACTGCATCATCAAGCCCATGATTTCACTAGCGTAAAAAGAGGTATGTGAAGCTGATGAACGATGTGTGGCACCTCAGAAGCTGCCTAAGATACCGAACTCTCCCTTCCGCCCGAGATCTCGCTCTCCTCTTCCGTCAGCCGCCAACCAAACCATTGACCCTTCCTACCTCGCACATTGTAATAAACATCTTGATTCCCGGGGAAGTGGAGGAAAAACAAGACCAAAGTCCAGCAATGTGCTTCACGAGCAAGCTCAAGAGTCGGGCGAACAATCTCGGAAGAAACCCCTAGGCTCTTCGACCTCGTACAATATCTCTCGTACCCCGGTAACTCGGAAGACAATTGCAAAAGACAAGGTTGATAGGCTACGTATGCTCCAGAATGAAGGCAAGAAGGCTGCAAATGCGTCTGTTCGGAAAAATCCAGATGCTTCGGCCGATGTGACAGGTATGACTGCGTTGATGGCCACTCCAGCCAAAGGCTTAATATTCGATTCCTTGGAAAACAATGACGATGTGGGTGGGGAGCCAGCTGGTGAGCACTCGATTGTTGAAGTGGATGAATGCTAAGAACATCGCAGTAAATATCCCCCATACGTTAGCGACTCTCCATGCTCGGCTGAGGGCTCTGGAAATGGAAAGTTCGGTCTCCCGTCGCAGAGTAAAAGAGCTGGAAGCTGAAGTGGAGAAAGCAAATCGAGAAGTGGATGCTGCCAGGAGAAATGGAGAAAAGAAGACACGAAAGTCTGAAAATGAGAAATCGGGTAAGTTGCCCCTTATAGCCTAGCATCCCTACGATCGTGAATGCTACTGACTATGTTAAAATTTAGCACTGGAAGATCTGGTAGGATCTCTTCGAGCTGACCTTGCTCGTATCACCCTTGAGCTTGAACAGCACAAAGCACTTATTGTAGAGCTGCGTCAAGCAAATCTCTCCAATCTTAAGAATGGTGATCGCTCCTTCTCTGATCCGTCAATGAACCATGAGATAGCAGCTTTGCGTCGAGAGATCGAGAGACTTACGGAAGAAGTCTGCAGACTAGGTTGCATCGTTGCAGAAGGTATCGAAGTTCGAAGACGAACAAGGGGGGAGAGCACCATGAATATGGAGAAAGTCGAAATGGAAAGACTTGCCAAGAAACTCATAGAAGAAAACTCGGACTTTCAAAGGGTGAAAGCCGACGTGGAGAAAAGGAAGGCTGCTGTAGACCAATTGAAAAAGCATGAGGCGCCAATACACGTTCCCCTGGATTCAGCCAACGCTCTGTTTACATCCATTCCCGAACCGCAGGAAGCTAAACTTGTCATGGCACATAACAGATCTCACACCTCACCGAAGACTCCTTCTCTTTCTCATGCTAAACAGCATGACCATGTCCAACCATCGCCTCTTGCTTCAAAAAAGTCCTCAACTCCTTCGACTCCTCGCAGGCACAAACAGGAGAGGGAGGAAAGCTCCAGAAGTAGACGGTCAAAGCCAATATCATCTTCCAAAGCTTTGGACAGAAGCGTACATTCTCCCTTTCCCAGCATAATGGGAGAAGATCTTGAACGCGAGTTTTTTAGTCCTTTACCCAACGGAATTGAAGGGATGAATCAGAACGCAGAGATCAAGCAGGTGACAGATGAGATGGAACCGGGCAAACTGCCCCCCCAGACAGTGCTTGCCAGGGTGGTTGCAGAATTGGAAGGCGATTTTCAACATTATAAAATGTATGTTCACCTCGTGGAAGATCACAGGAAGATATTGATGCAGTACGCAGGGTTTACTCTGAGTTAGCAGACCAGTACAAACTTCTTGATCCGGCTTCGGTTTCTGCCAAGCGCCATGTCCTTGCAGACCACCTTCGAGAGGTCATCGATTTACTGGAACTCAAGGCGGGCCAGATTTCTGACCTGTATGACCTTTTGGCTTTCAAAGATAAGCCAATTCATGCCAATAGAAGGAAGATAGACGGGCGAAAGGCCAAAAGCGTTGACGATGTGATGAGAATGGTTAAGGCAAGCTTGGGTCACGAGGTTTGGGAAAGATTGTACATAGATTTAAAAAAAGGGTAGTAAGGTTTTCCACTAGCTTGTAATATTCTCGGAAGGAGGAGGCAGTTTAGTTTTTTATTATTACATTTCTTTTCACCTACTGCATCTTGGTCGACGCGCCCGTGAAGCAGGCAGGATAAATGTTGACATACCTTTACGATAATTGCAAGAAAATGCATGTGACATGACGAAAGTGGGAACAGCCTTCCTTTTTAGTTCGTGTCCCACGCAGTGCATGTAAAGGCTCTACTCCTAAAGTCAATGATGAGTAAGGAATTTCAATCTCATATGGCGCCGGGGAAGAAGATAGAGGAACTTTAACTTTGTGATGACGGCTCAGCGGGGAGGAGATGGCGAGTTGTGACCCGACACAGACGGGACAAAGAGGAAGTATCTGAGTGGGCCCGGGGCATTTCACTCTCTAGAGCTTCTAGTTGAACGAAGCAATCTACTTTCTCCTTTCTTTTTCTTCTTAACCAAAGATCGCTGGTTGTCCAGGGGACACGTGACCCAGATAGACAAGCTGAAGGCATTTCACAGACCATCTCATGTGATTCCGTACAATGCTCATACGTATTCTGCAATAGTAACTGTCTCAAAGGTGAACAACAATAATGGACGCAACACAATCGCAAAAAATTCACAGTTTATCCATGCAATCTTGAGCCTCAAGACCCCGCCCGCTGACGAAAAAAATGAGGTCGCAGCTTTAAAACTGCGCTAAACAATTCAAAATGATTCTTAACTCGGACTTTGTTGCCTCACTGCCTCTCTCTCGACAGGATCCCAACCAGATCAAGTAAATCCGCTGTGAAGGGATGACATTGCTATGTGTACTGCTTCTTTATGGCAACAATTGTCGCTAGTCAGAATTAGATTTGAACTCCATATAATTTGAACGATACGCACAATTGACAATAGCCAGACAAGGAAAGCAGAAGAGAGCAGCAGTTCATACGGGCCATGGTGATGACAGAAATGATCATCATCTCATCTAGGCAAACATCGGACATAACAGCAACACATTTTCGTTTATTTTCAACGAAGGCTACAAACCAGCGCAAGAAGGTGAACTGATACAAGAGCTCTTCGTAACGATATAAAAAAGCATTTCGATGAGACAAGATGAGTTCATAATGAGCATGGGAGTTATAGGCAGGTAATGCTGCATACATAGCAATTCCATCCGAGTATTTAACGCTTGGGACGTAGATGCAAGCTTGATCGGCCTTATGTTTCACAGCACACTTGTTTCACTATTATAATACTTCGAAGCAGTCAGCATCAACATCCCAAACATTATGAAGAAGTTAAAGGATGTGATTTTTTTCAGAGGCGTCACGGAGCGTATAATATCATGAACCGCCTTGTGTAAGTCCCCACGATACGGTAAGACTGGTGCCAACAAACACTCATCATAAAAATTGAGGCAATATGAGAAAGGTGTGATAGAGAGAAAAACACTCACAAGTAGTACAACTAACTCAATGTATTTTTCGAGCAAGAGTGAACGAATGTAAAGTGAAGAACGAATAGAAAAAGATCGAAAGCAGGAAAGTTTCGGCTATAAAGCAATGCAGACCCTTACGTAATTACTTCGATTTGATTCCGACCACTGCCCTGTCGAGACTACGCCATTATTTATTTACGTCCTCTATCAATCAGATGATGATGATACTACTGCGTGACTACATTTTCTGTTCAGCTTTCCCTTTTCACCGACGATGCAAGCATGGCCACAACTTGGATATACTTGCTGTGAGTGCCGTACATGAATCAGATGTCTGTCACGGCGAAAGTCACGATTATGAGCTCTATCATGTAATACTAACTACCGACTGTTGTCCTTCGTTACTGTCGTTCAGCTGTGTGGCAGATGGGTGCATCTTTTTATTGGATATCAATCACCCAATGTTCGGCACCTTCTTATTGTACAGTGTATGAAGTAAGATGTCTATAGGATCGAGGCACTTTGTACAGTCATACATGCTCCTTCGGAACGAGAGCCTTCTAGACACAACGGACTTCTAACCATCGATATCCATCCCTTCTGCTCCGCCTGGACCCGCGCCAACAGCAACTGGAACAGCCTCGGCCGCCCCCTGGGCCTTGCCAGCGCCTGTTGTTGACTTAACTTCCTCTGTGACAATTAGACTGCGCACAGACTCTTTTGTCCAAGCAGTGGTTCCACGGCGGAATTTGTAGTTGCGCGATTTCAGGCCTCGTTCATTCTACTCGTCATTAGCACAAAGGGCCTGCATCAATCAAAATGGACGTACGGGGGTCTGGTAGTTTCTGAGCATTTCAGTTCCATTCTTTGTGATCACGGCGACATCTACATTGGAACCAGAACCCAGGTCATTGAAAACACCTGATCGGATCGCTCTAGCAACGAGGTCGATAGCTTCTTGTCTCTTTGCTATGATGAGTGAACATTCTCTTTCATCCTGCGGAGCTTACCGTCATATGTTCTTTGAAACTGCTCTCAAACACAGCCATAGCGGCGAGACTACCACTACCCATGGTGACATAAGGAAGCTTGTCCGTGGAGCCGTGGGCGTGGACAGTAAAAAGGTGTGGTCCAGTGGAATCAACACCGCCGAGCACAAGATGAGCACCAACATGGCCTTGATACCTAAACGATGTTCAGTGTGAAACCTCAGCAGAATTAAGACGAGAGATTTACCGAAAGAGATACTGTTTGAGCATTGTCATAGCCGTAACAATGCGCGCTTGTCGGCCTTGAGAGAGTGCATGAAGCTGGCATTGAATGTAAGTATCTGCGAATAATCGAATAGTCGTACACCACATGATATGTACCTACCTCGAGATTAGAAGATATGAGATTAGTGACGAATCTAAATGGCGTTAGCTAAAGAACCGCGTTGGAAGCAATTGCCGTACTCTGTGTCGGCAGCAGTACCAGCACCACAGCATCTGATGTGAGGGGCTAAGTAATGGATCTAATGAACTTGTGAGTCAAATGCCTTGCATCAGAACAGGCTGCCACCTAGTGCAGACCATGAGTTCAGCCCACCTTTTCACAATTTTTGTCTGCGACGATAGGTCCACCGGTGGCTCGTGTATCAGCACCAAGACAGACGCCTGGCTCCTCTCCTGAGCTCCCTCCACCGTAAATGACACCGACGATGGTTGTACCAGTGGAGGTCGCTGGGGAATGGCTGGTCAGCGTGAATGACGAAAGGAGATAGAAAGTGTTACCCTTCGGAATGCCCTGGAGGCGCTGGCCCAAGAACTGATTTCTGGCATAGTTTGAGAAGTCAAAGCCGACGGAAGGGGTCTCTGCGAGCTTTGCCATTGTGATGTGTATGATTATATGTGACGAGGAGAGTTGTATAGGTGATAAAAGGATATGGTACCATGCAGATGGACGCGCGTTGGCTGCTGGGCGGAGGATTTGATCCCGTCCACTTCCACGCGGCGAGGAGGTTCCGTATCCGTCTGACTTCGCACGCATCTCTCTCTAAGAATCCATTCCCCAAACAACCCACAACCACCTCACAATGCAGGCATTCCGCAACTTCCAAGCACAGATTCCCGCCCTCCCCTCCGTAGACGTCACAGCCGTCTCCAAAAGCTTCCGACAGACGGTCCAGGCTACAAGGTTTGTGCTCGTGTGAACTGGCAGAGCTGTGTTGACATTCTGAATATGCAGGGAAAGAATTGGCAATGTCGGGCCTGAGGGAATCACTGAGTAAGTTGCGGTCATATGGAGATCTCATAGCTGGTCAAGACTATATCTGATTTTCGGAAAGACTTCCGGCCGAATACAGGCAGCTCGAAGCTCGAGTAGACGCGTTGAGAGATGTCCACAATAAGATGCTCAAAATCACAAAGGTTCACGAGCGAGAATCCGTGCGTCCACTAAAAAGCTAATCAGCCAATGCCATATGTCTGACAATTTATTGAAGTACGACTACCCTTCCGACGTGACTGAAGGCATTTCTGAAGTTGGACATCAAGCAGCTTCTGCCTGGAATACTTTTGCTAACAAGAACCTCAAGGTTGGTTGCTCTTGCAACACGATCTCTGTATGATTTGGACTGACAAAGCACAGAATACTAATCTTCCCATCCCTATTCCTTCACCTACGGCACCTACTCCCCACCAGCCCAAGACTCTTTCTCATGCTCTTTCTCGCGCTGCCAAGTCCGGTGCCACCGAGTTGGGCGCTGAAGACCGTCTCGGTGTGTCCCTTGGCATTTACGGTGCTGCCTTGGAAAAGGTATAACTTGCCTTTTTTCAGTCTGTTTACAAGCAATTGACAATTTTCGTGGATAGATCGGAGATGCCCGTATTTCCCAGGATCAGGTCATTACTGAGCGATTTGTTACCCCCTGGCAGGCCACCTTGTCTACATCTATTGGACTTGCGATGAAGGCTAGGCAAAACGTCAAGACTTCCAGGTTGGAACTCGATGCTGCCCGCGCTGCGTAAGTCTTTCTTTATTTTTCGTCAATCGTACAAGGAACACTGATGGACATCCATCTAGTTTGAAGTCTGCTGCTCCGGCTAAGCAAGAGCAAGCTCGGTAGGTAATTTCGATATCAGACTCAGATTTTTGTCTAACAATCTATCAAGTCTACATGTCGAAGAGGCCGAAGACAAGCTGGTTCAGAACACGGAGACTGCCATTGGTCTCATGAAAGCTGTCCTCGAGAACGTACGTGTTCACCGTCCGATCTTTTATCTGTCCCTGCTAACGATGGTTTACAATGTTCAGCCTGAGCCTCTTCAAAACCTCTCTAACCTCGTCAAGGCTCAACTCATTTACTACTCAACCGCTGCAGAGACTCTCAGCGGCATTCAAGGCCAAATTGAAGAAGCTGCTACTGTTGCCGAAGGAGACTACAGGCAATCCAGGGGAGCTTGAAATGACAATTAAGGCGCACCTTCGGACACCGAGGATCGGACTGGATTGACAAGATTAAGTTGTTGTTTTTGTGGATACCTCTTATGATTGATGGATTGTTCCAATGAGACCCTTGTTCAAGACAGACCTGGCTTTTCTCGATCTGCCTGTTCCAGTATCATTCTAACAGTGCCTAAAGCATACTAGATACGGCCAAAAATTGTATGAATCCTTGCCAAATGCATATCAAATTGGCATGAGTACTACCATTCATGGGCCGAATTTGCCCCCATGGATATGCCTTCGCTCCGCCCATCAACAACGACATCTCCTTTATCTGCCGTAGCCTTTGAATCTGTACTATCTGGCTGCCTTGTCACAGCGGATAAAGTTGGCATGGCTGGATGAGTAGAGAAAGGCACTGGATTTCGGTTATAGGACGGTTGGAGAAGCTGCCCAAGCTGTGGAGTTGGTGGAGCTGGTTCTGGCATCATTAAAGGAGGAGAAGCCCCAAGTCGGCTAGCGGAAGGACGTTTTGATAACACTCCCGATGTAATATGGCGAGATGAGAATGATCCCGATAACAGTGATGTTTGATCTGAGCTGCGTGACACAGGCGAGAATCCGGTATGTTCATTTGGATGCAATTGTTGGGATGCTGATTGATTAGGTTGGTAGTTGTCAAGAAATTTGGCAGGATTGCTGGAATATGATGCCGCGCCAGAGCCCATGCTTGCGCTTGTGGATACACTTCCACTTCTGGCTCTCTGATTCTCTCTGGCATCTTGCCGATCTCTAGCCTCTTTCCTCCTATTCCTTCTTTCTTCGAAAAGCTCGCGAGCCATCGTCTGCAAAGCGTTTTGAACGCGATCCGAGTAGGCAAATTCGCTGGCCGTGAATCCTTCAAAGTTTCGCGAAGAGAATTGGCAGCCTCTTTCCAGCAATACTTTGATGGTGTCAAGGTATCCCCATGCAGCTGCGTAATGCAACGGAGTGTTTCCCTGCAAATCGGTCAGATCCAAATCAGCGCCCAAGTCACACAGGAAGTTTATGAATGGCGCATTCCCCGCTTGAGCAGCAACATGCAGCGCCGTCTTGCCGCCTGTGTTAGACCAATCTAGTAGAAAAGGAAAAAGTTCCACGTATAGATGTGTCATACGTAGAGATATAGCCGATTGTTCAGCGAGTGGGCGAGGGTTCGGGCGTGGAGGGAATGAAGAGGACGAGTTGAGGATTTGGGTATGAGGAGAGAGGGACCGCGAAGGGACAGCAGCCAGCAGATGCAGGATAGTATTATTGTCGGAATCCTGGACCGAATGAGCAAGCTATCCACAATATAAACATGACAAGCACACACTCTTGACAGCTCTTGGTCGTCATGGCCATAGTCTAGCAGCAGCCATTCAAAGACTTCTATATTACCTTCCATAGCAGCCCAGCTCAAGCTTGTCAAGCGGTTCTCATCAGTATTGCGCAAATCTGTCTTGTGCTGGAGACGTTGCAGGAGGGATACATTATTGTCTACCATGCCAGATGTCAGCATCCATGGTGGCCGATCCGAGGAGACGTACCGCGCACGGCTTGGCGGACGCGCGACGCTGGGTTGCGGACGACATGTAGTTTGGGAGGAGGCGTATTGAAGTGAGACGATGTTGCGAGAGGAGTTGCGCTTGTGCTGGATATTCGAGACATTCGAGACATGGACAGATACTATGGCTTTTGTTGGCAAGTCGGCCGACAACTTGTCGTTCGAGTGCAGTGCGAGAGCGAACGAAGAGGATTGTGAAGGTCTTCCCAAGGAAGTCACCCGCGACCTCCGGTTAATACCTATCTCCTTTCCGACTTAATTGCTGTTGTATTATGTGGTCCTCCTTCTGTCGCTCTTCGCCGTTTGATATTGATATCTATCCGATTTACTTGCCATATACCACTCAACAGCATACAGCAGACACTATCCATGGCATCCATCCCCCCTCGCCCAAAGCCATGGGAGTCATCCTCCCCAGTCGCAGGTCCCAGCAAATCCGCAGCCTCTCAGCCCTCGGCCTTTGATACTGCTATTCAGACCTCGACGTCGAACAGTGTGTCCAACGCACCCGCGTTGCCTGAGAAACCCACTGGACTGGGCTCAAGTGCAGGTGAGCTACATCTCAAGCCCATCGTCGGCCTTGAGAAGGTCGCTGACGGAGATACAGCTTATGGGGGATACTCTTCTTCAATGCAGCCATATTCGCAACGATATAATGGGAGCTATGGGATGTCGCCATATAATAACATGAGCGGCTATGGAAGCTATGGAGGATACGGGGCTATGGGTGGGATGAACCGGTTCGGTGGGGGTTATGGTGGTTATAATTACGGGATGGGAGGTTATGGGGTAGGTGGCATGGGAGGGCCGGGAGAGGTTCGTATTACAGTGCGCATCGTGTTTTATATGCTGACAAAATGCATAGGGATACCCTACCCTCGCATCTTCACTCCAAGCTTCCACCGCCCCAGCTTTTGCAGTAGTAGAATCCCTTGTTACAGCATTCACTTCACTGGCTCAACTGGTCGAGTCCACATACTTGGCCACCCATTCATCCTTTTTCGCCATGGTTGGGGTGGCAGATCAGCTCGGCTCTCTTAAAACTTATCTAGGTCAAGTGCTCGGAGTCTTTTCAATCTTAAGGCTAGGACGGAAGATTTTATCGTGGCTCAAAGGGAAAAAAGTCAAGACAGGTCCTTGGGGGGAAGAATGGGACCGGATTGGTTCCTCTGGTCTACCGCCAAACGGTCAAGGTGGCCGTCCAAGTATCAAGCCATTAGTTATCTTCTTGCTTTCTGCTTTGGGGCTCCCGTACTTGATGTCACGACTTGTGAAAGTGCTTGTCGCCCATCAGACCAATCAAAAATCTATTCTTTCACCTGATGGAACGATTGACCCCACCAAGTTAGAATTTGTGAGGGCCAAATGGGAATTTACGCCCACGGAGGAGTGGGAACTAGGGTTAGGACGGGACGAAATAGTAGCTGTATTAGAAAAAAGGGGTGAGGGAATGAATAGTTGGTGGAGAGGGAGAACCAGGGACGGAAGGACAGGGTGGTTTCCTGCAAACTATGTCAGTAATGTGTGAGATCTCGTTTGGAGCAGCTCACTGACCACAGGAGATAGGTTGAGGTCATTAGGAGGGACACAAGGTCAGCGACTGATAAACGATAGGATAAATCAATAAGATGGGGATGTCACCCAGCATTTCCCATTTTCCTTCACCAGTCCATTCTCTCGCAGCCTTCATGGTGCAAGGCTTGGCAATTATTTACTAGGGGTTGCATTATAGACAGTAACAATCCACGATCCAATACGCATGTAGGCATGTATACTATGTACCAAGATGCTGTCGTAATGCGTCACTTTTGGCTAAAAGGGGCGATGAAATCATCTGACAGTCTTGTACGGTAGCAGCCCGTAGTAAAATCTATTTTGTCGTCGCGTTTGACTTTTTGGCATTATTTGTTTGTTTTGTTTTTGGTGCCGAGCGGTCGGCCGTTGGCCTTTCGATCTCCGTCGCACATTAAATGATCCTTACTTGTTGTCTTTTTCTACTATTCTTTCAGCCTCAGAGCTCATCATGTCCTACCCGACCAGCCCCTATCAACGACAGCTCTACTGGCCAGACACAACAGCTTCTCCCAGCAACTCCCGCAATGCTCATCGCCCTTCACCTTACCATCCACCAACAAGCCATCATCGCGGCCCTCAGTATCATCCGCCTACTTTCTACTCTCCGTCTCAGTCCTCTCCGCAATCCAAACTGGCCGCTCAGGCTCTAAGAAGCAGGGGCAACGAGTATCTTCTCAGCTTAACAACTTCAGTGAACAATCTTCAACTCCATGATGGAGTCAAACCGAGCAACCGATCATCGAAAGTCTCTGACCACTCCAGCAAAACGCACAGAGACACTCCACGCCCGTCATCTGCATCTCCCGATTGCAACAAACAGCTTCCACCCTTGCCTCGGCCTGATATCGTGCCACCTAATCACCATAATTTAGGTCTTCCAAATGTGACTGCTTCTCAATGCAGTTTCCCATCTCAGACTATACCCGCGGCGGACTCATTGCATTCAGGGCACGTATCAGGCTTTGCGGTTTCTCGGGATGGCAGTGCACCTGCTGTAATGGAACGACCAAGCTCAAATACATGTAGCAATGTGGAGCTCAGTTCGAGCGTAATAAACAAGCCCGTGTTTTCCAAAACGCCACCGCACGCGAGACATCCGCCGGTCACGGCTTCGGTGAAAGAGAAGGTCGTCAAGGCAACCCGCGTCAATAACAAAGAAGAAGTTAATCCTTCGAGCAAATCTAGCACATCGAAAAGTAAATCGCTTCAGACCTCTAAGTCTTTCTCAACCCTTGAAGATGCCCAACATGACTTGGTCATCGACCTGACTCAAATTTCAGACTCCTCAGCTTCACCCCCATCTGGTTTGGCAAAAGGAAATGTTACACCCCCATCATCCGCTACGCCTATGAAGGCAACATCAGATTTGAGGCGTTCATTCCTAACCTCTCCATCTTTTTCTACTTCTCCCGCGCGGAGAGGTTCCTCCAATACCCCATCCACCACCCCATCCGGTAAGACCAAAAAGTCAAGCTCCCCCCACAAGCCCTATAGGTCAAATTCAAGCTCTGTACAGTGTTCTGGATTCACACGTACAGGTCAACCTTGCAAGCGGCTAGTCAAGGTCAAAGCCCCTTATTTGTCTGCTCGAGATGCCTCGGTGGCCTCTGTGTCATTGGACGAGGACGGTGGAGATGCAAGAAGCGAGAAAGTGATGGGAAGATATTGTAAAGATCATGCAGGTATGATATGCACCATCAAGGGCTTCTACTGGAGAAGAGAACGAGATAGTTCCGGCGTTTGGATTGAATTTGATGGTGAGCTAAGCTAGACGTGCAAATTAGCCAGCTAATTATCTTTCAGACTATATACCGCAAGCCCTGGGACAGCAAACCCAAACGTTATTAAGAATGACTATGGAAACCAAATTAACACCCAAGGTAGGCGAAACGACAATTATTGCAATGTGATTCAAACACTGACGCGGCCGATACCATAGGAATGTGCCGGCTTCTTATATGCTTATGAGCTTAAGGGTGGGGAAAAGCTGATGTGTGTGTTTTAATTGAACTAATATGATTTCTTTCCAGACCTGGAAACCAGCGAACTTTCATTCTACAAAGTCGGAAGGACAGATAATGTCCCAAGACGCATTGGTCAGTGGACCAACCGTAAGCTCTTAAACTTATGGGTTGATTGCTCCTTGACTGATGCCTAGTTAGAATGCCAATCCAAAAGACCCACCCTTCTTGACATATTTCCTCGGCCCTCGGGCCGCTCACGTCATGATGTTACTACGTCCTCACTGCATCGTTCCGACACCTTGACTACATCCTTTCTCCCCGGGGCAACCACCCATCGAACCCCACCCTTGTTGGCTATGAAGCGCTGGGAGCGATTGGTACACCTTGAGCTCTCCGAGCGATGCGCTTCACATCCGTTGAGTGAACAAGCGTATGAGCGGGTGCGGATGAAGTGTAAAGACTGTGGGACAGTACACAGAGAGATTTTTCCTCTCGTCAAAGCCCATCAGGGACGTAAGGGCGCTTACGAACAAATAGTCGAATGCATCGAAAGGTGGGGGAAATTCATAAGAGTAATATCTGAAGAAATATAGTATGGAAATATAAGGGAATTAGAGGGCTGTCGAGTAGTACTGTTGTTTGTATTATGCTGTCATGTCATCGAGCGCCTCCTTCGTTCCATGGGAGAGCGGCGAAGAATCGTTTAGTTTTCTAGTTGTAGTAGTATCTTGAAAAAATGCATGTGTACAAGATTATCCATGTGGACCCCGACTGTCTTTTGTGGCCAAAAAACGCCCCGCAAGTAGGTACTGACCTGTACCGAGGGAGAAATTATATGACGGACCGCCCAAGGAGACGCTGCTAACCAGGAGTTATTTCATGAACTTTCAATCGTACCATCAACGCGAAGAAAACTCTGAATGTGCTTATCATCACAATGTCATGTAAAAACCTCAAAAGCCGGAATATTTCTGTCATTTTTACACATTTTCACAAGCAATTTCTTAATCACAGACATCATGTTACAACGGCCCCAATGGTCCATGCCCCTCCTGTTCCTCGGTATCATTCTCTTGCCTCGGCTGAGGAGAAGGGACAACCCCATCTCCTCCGGTTTCGGCCAAAGAAGGCTTAGGTAAAGGTTTATCGGCAATCTCAATCTCCACCCTCTCAATCTCATTTTTCATTGCGTCTACGCCGAGTTTGGAAACATCATCCTCCGTTTGAGCATGCAACGTCGACGGCCCCGCATGCGATTGCTGTGATTGCACTTGCGTTTGAGTTTGAGCAGGCCGATTAGGATGGGGGTCGATCTCTCGGACCGCAGCCTGGGCAGCTTTCCAAGCCTCAAGGTTCTATTCAAAACGATAAAGATGAATACTAGTTTCCAACACCATGACAAAGATCACTGACCTGCTTGCACCAGTCCCTATGCACTTGAGACAGATTGATGGCCATTTCTCGAAGATCAGCGACTTTCTGCCTTTGGAATCTGTCCAGGTCGGCTTGCAGTGTCATGGACGCGTATTTGAGATCTTGTGCTGCTGCTTGATAAGAGTCTTCAAGCTGAAAAATTGAACCATGAGCAGGTGCACAAACATGAAAAGACGAAAAATGGTCTTACTTGTGAAATATTGTCCCTAGTCTTGGCAATATTGGCCCTTCTCGTCGCCTCAGGGTCCATATCAATCATCCCACTTAGACTATGCTTGACAGCAGACAACAACCCAAATCCTTGACTTGCTCTTGCTCGCCTTTGAGCTCGCTCTCGTTCATCTCGAGCAGCTTCGGGCTCTAGCTGAGGACTAGCGAGGACACTACCACCCCGTTCTAGAGCTTCTTCCAACCTCCTTGCCTCACGCTCAGCGTTTTCAAGAATTTCCAGTTTATCCCGCTGAGTCTCGAGAGCCTCTTGGACGAGCTCATACTGGACGTGTTTTTGGTGCCTAAAGGACAGACGAGCCCGGATTAAAGTGGCAAATTGAGAGTAAATGTGAAGCGGTTCAGTCGTTGTTTTCTCCCATGATTGTAACTAAATGTTGCGTCAGTAATACATTGGAACGACGGCGGACAGTTATACGCACCAAGGCGGCAGTAGCCAGATACTCTGCATCAACAGCGCGTCCAACTTTTTCAATTGCATCGCCAAGTTTGCCTTGCTCAACCAAGCTGAAACCATTCCAGATACCACCAAGCTCCGACATGTCGTGCGCTCTTTCTCCCCAGCGTTTGGTCACTCGCCTGTTGACCTTCTCCATGGTTCCAGAAAAATGGGATTGGAACTTTTCAGTGAAAGCTTCGGAATCCATGAATCGCTGGTCAGGTTGGCGCAAAGGATGAGATGGGGATGGGGTCGGAAGAAGATGGTGGGCGATGTAGGACGTTGTCGCAGGAGCCTCAGACGGAGACGTCGGGGTAGTCGGCTGGAAAGTCGGATTATGTGACGGGGCGTGTAAAGGGTTCTTTGAGAGCAGCGAGATTGGTGGAGAATGGAGAACTTCGGACTGGTGAGGCATAAGCTGCACATATGGAAACGCACAGTATAGAACTCACCCAGCTGACGTCTTCCTCCAAGAAACGATGCAGAACATGTTCTCCTCCCAGAATGGGATGTCTGATCAGTCTTTGCAAAAAATCTTCAAGCAGCCTCTTCCTACGAGCAATGATTGTGGCATCTTCTCTGGCTTTGCTTTGCCCCTTGACAGCATAGTCTGTAAGTGATTGTTTGGAAGGGATCGGAGGGATGATCAGGACGGGGTAAAGGCCAGTGAGCGATTGGTGGAGAGAGAGAAAAGCCGAGTATCGGCGCCGGACTGTATGAGTCTGAAGAGTGTGAGACGGGTGCTGACGGGGCAAAGGCATTGACTCACTCCGAGACGGATGACATAGGTGATGTAGCTCGCTGTGCCGCCCTCTGTGGTCTTGAGGGCGTCGACAATATGAACCTGCTCGCCGGCGGAGATGTCCTTGTCGATGCTGCAGCAGTAGCCGGTCTTGGGCTTTGGGCCTGGGACGGTGGCGCCCATCTTTGGATGCCTGGCGGGGTCGGGGAAGGAGGCCCTGTGGGTGGGAGGGGGCGAGCCAGACGCGGCGGAGACGAGCGAGGAAGGCTTGCGCGGGACCGGAGGCGGGAGGGACGGGCGAGGGGAGGGGCTGGAGGGGGGGGAGGAGGCAAAGGGGTTGGGGGAGGTGTCCGAATCCATGTTGGTGACCGTGGTGGGTGGGCAGTGCGAGTTCCTCGATCAATCTCTGCGGCAACCCCGCCACTCCTCCCCGGGCCGCTGACGTAACGTGCAAAGGCTCGCCCCCCACAGCGGGCCTATCTGCTGCGGCCCCCACCGCAGGCAGGCACGGGTGGAGGTCCGCCGCCTCGCTTGAGAATCAGATTGATGGAGAGCATCTAATGCTATTATTGCCATACCAAAATCTGCCGCATTTACACCAGCAGCCCGCCATGTCCCACTCCCCAGACGACCCATACACGAGTCCCTCACCCTCTCCATTCCCGTCCCCTCTCCCAATTCCCGCCCCCACTTACGAAGACCACCTCAATGGAGCGCCCCATTCACACTCCTCCCCCTCTTTCGACTATCACGAGGAACGCAGGACCCATTTGAAGGACGAAATCTGGATGTCCCACCATTTGCCTCGTCTCCCACCTCCAAGTGCGTCAGAGGCAGGCTCTTCTGTCCGCACAGACACCGGCACCAGTTTCAAAAGCAGGATGGCTCCCGGGGACTATTTCGATACGAGTAATCCAACCGGTCCTGTGCGACAACTGAGTCCCAAAGCATCGTTCAATCCTTCAGTGCTGCGTGCAAATATGTCCAACGTAGAGAAAGGTGGGGAGGCTATGACTATGCGCGAGCATGAAGTAGATCCTGATGTCAACGATCTCGGCACCGCTCTTCGTCAAGCAACTCTCCGCCTCGACAAAGAATCCACCATGCTTTCACCTTCAGGTCCAGATTACGGAGATTTGGATCCTGCACCGGCCCTCGTCCACAGGCAAGAAATGGATGCTCAAGAAAGGCTAGATCTTGAAGAAGAGAAGAAGGAGAAGGAGTTAGCCATGAAGGCTTTTACAGGTGAAAATGAGGGACAAACAAAAGTGCAGCCTCAACAACCCAGTGGCGTTCGTAAGTAATATGTCTGTTTGTGATACCGTTTGATTCTTTATCCGTCCTTCTATCAATGGTTATTGTGGAAGAGTCAGCGATCCGTTGATTTGTCCCAGCGGCTTCTGCTGGTATGTTGGAAACATCCTTTCACACTTGTATCTCCGCCCGACTGGCTAAAATGGATGTTGAAGTCCAGCCTCCTTCTGCGGGGTTTTGTGTCCATATTCTATTAGACAATGGATGTCACTGCCGACTTTATATTGGCGCAGGTATGGTGAGGTACACTAGAGGAGGCAAACACATTCTTCGGGGGTAGCATCGGTGGCGGCTCGAGGAACCTTCTCTTCGAGCTGTGACCTGCCAAAGAAAGTGATGGGATATAAAAGGCTGTCGTCTAATTTTCACCTTTTAACACGTATCCCATATTCAAAATAACCTTCTATTTGTTTCGTTTGAGAAAAAAATGCTTGATCCACAATTTTTCATATCCGGAATTCATTCTCCTTTTACTCGTCCCGCTTCTCCAAAGACTCCATCCCCCGGGGTGTCATCCCCTGGGATCGAATCGCCTTATGATGTCCGCAGTTCCGAAGCAGGGCTAGCTAGGGATGAAATAGAACACATGCTGATCAAGCTTCAAATTCTTGCATTCGCAGAACAAGGAATCGGAAATGAACTCGAGTCGCTCTAGTAAGTCCTTCCCCCCTTCCTTCCCGCAAATCCGTTTTTAGGCTGACCCGTAATTCAGCGCGTCATTTTCCCGCTGTCTCGAGCTTCGTGACAAGTACATAGAACTTTCAAACCAACGCTTGGGCGACAACCCTCGAGACCACGATGGCACCTTCCACGGGTTCAATCCTGCGTCCGCAGGTGACGTGATGGGCCTCAAGCCCGAATATGATCCCGAAACTGTTGAGATCCCAGCTGAGGCCAAAGATGATATCCCTACGTGGAACATTTATCCTCCCCCTCCCCCTCCTCGTTGGCATTGGAAGACCGCCCAGGATGGCGTTCACCCTGAGCCTGCAACGATAGAAGATAATAACAAGCGATCAGCTCCAAATCAGAGGGATGTGGAAGTTTTCAAGGTGGAGGATTGTGAAATCCCGGGTAAGGATGAAGGGAGGACATTTATGGTCAATGATGAAGGTGTGTTCACTGTATACGTGGACAGGGTCAATTCTCCCTCCGTCAGCAATGGGCAACCCCCCGAGCGTCAAGCGAACGCACAAATCTCAGACGATAAGCAACCTCTTTCGCGTGTTCCCAGTCTCAAGGAGTACTTCACCGACCTTGATTTCCTTCTTGGTGTTTGCTCTGATGGTCCTGCCAAGAGTTTTGCTTTCAGAAGGCTCAAATACCTTCAAAGCAAGTGGAGTCTTTATTGTTTGTTGAATGAATATCAAGAATTGGCGGATATGAAGGCCGTACCTCATCGGTGAGCACCCGAGAAGTGTACTTGTGAGCTTCCGAAAGAGTATTAACATGCTCAACCGACAGAGACTTTTACAACGTCCGAAAAGTTGACACTCACATTCACCACTCGGCAAGCATGAACCAGAAGCATCTTCTGCGATTTATCAAGTCCAAGCTCAAGAAGTCACCTGATGTAAGATATTATTGCGTATATGAACTATCTTGACGTGTGCTCATAATTCTACAGGAAATTGTCATCCATCGAGATGACAAGGATCTCACGCTGAAGGAGGTCTTTGAGTCGCTTAATCTCACGGCTTATGATCTTTCCATTGACATGCTTGATATGCACGCCCACCAAGTTAGTACTGTCGGCCTACCCTCATCAATTAATGATCCTTTGACTCCGCTGGTTGGCTAACATTGCCTGTACAGGAATTCCACCGATTCGACAGGTTCAATGACCGATATAATCCAACCGGATCTTCCCGTCTGCGTGAAATCTTCCTCAAGACTGACAACTTGTTAAAGGGGAAGTATCTGGCTGAACTCACACACGGTAAGGAGTCTTTGCGATTATTAAGCATTCATAACCTGACAAGTGATGGACATAGAATTAATCACGGATCTGGAACAGAGTAAATACCAACACTCTGAATGGCGTCTCTCCATTTATGGCCGGTACGTACAGGTCTTTTCATTCTTCTTATTCGTCATGCCGCCCTCAGCTTATCAACTATAGTAACATCAACGAATGGGACAACCTTGCAAAATGGGTGGTCAACAATAAGCTCATCTCGCATAATGTTAGGTGGTTGATTCAAGTTCCAAGACTTTATGAAGTTTTCAAGGGTCAGGGGCTGGTCGACAATTTTGAGGATGTTGTCCGCAGTGCGTAATTCTTCCATTCTAGTTTGCGGAGGGGGTTTTGCCTTGATACTAAAACTGTTACCAAGACGTTTTCCAACCTTTGTTCGAAGTAACTCAGGACCCTGCTTCCCATCCTGAGCTTCATATTTTCCTTCAGAGAGTCGTAGGATTTGACTCTGTCGACGACGAATCTAAACCCGAGAGACGACTCTATCGCAAGTTCCCAACCGCCAAAATGTGGAACACTAAACAAAGTCCGCCCTACAGTTACTGGTGAGTCCCTCTTTTGAGCTCATGTGAAGGGTAACTCGTCTAAGACCTCAATGCAGGATCTACTACATGTACGCTAACATGGCGAGCCTCAATGCTTGGCGTCGTTCTCGCAGTTTCAGTGAGTTAATCTGCTTCTCTGTCCATTTGACAGACTTTGACATTTTATAGACACTTTTGTCCTCCGGCCTCATTGTGGTGAAGCCGGTGATCCCGACCATCTTTCATCGGCGTTCCTCACCGCCCATTCTATCTCTCACGGCATTCTTCTTCGTAAGGTCCCTGCATTGCAGTACCTATTCTATCTCAAGCAAATTGGACTGGCTATGTCTCCATTGAGTAATAATGCCTTGTTCTTGACGTACGAGAGGAATCCATTCAAAGACTTTTTCAGGACTGGGTTGAACGTGTCGTTGTCAACAGGCAAGTACTCCTTCTCAAACTTCTTCACCGCATTGAGAACCCTTCATTAACTTTATGTTGCAGATGATCCCCTTCAGTTCCATTTCACTGCCTCCCATTTGCTTGAAGAGTACTCGTGCGCTGCGCAAATTTACAAACTTACCCCTGCCGACATGTGTGAGCTGGCGCGAAACTCTGTACTTCAATCTGGCTGGGAAATGCAAGTCAAAAAGCACTGGTTAGGTCAAAGGTGGTATTGGCCTGGTGCTGCTGGTAATGATATCCATAAGACCAATGTGCCCACAATCAGGTTAGCATATCGACAGGCCACTTTACTGGAGGAGCTGTAAGTGTGAAATTTTGAGATGTCGCGAGTCCCTGAATAGATGTATTAATATTATTCGTCAGGGCTCTCATTCGCCACGGGGAGCATTCTCCAAGTGCTACCCCTACCCACTTGAAACCACCCACTACTATCAAACCCGACAAGCCCGGTCTTGCCACGCATTCTTCCGACATTGCTGCGGCCGCTATGGCCAAGTCGTCTGGTATTCCTGCTGCACACCTTGTTGGCGGAGCGTCTGAGCTTGATCGTCGAAGTTTGGAAAGAAAGAGAGCTATAGGTGGAACGGATAAGCAAGCACAGATGTCTGATACCGCAAGTTAAGCAAGCCTCTGGTAATTTTGCTTTGAGACAATTCGTGTAAACATGTAGATGTACATATATCTTTATATAACTCAACACACCGGCTATATAGAACAAATGAAATACCAACAAAAGACCGTTTCTTAAATTAACTTTGCCATATCACAGTCTCACTGTCTTTATTTGCCTTCTTCCATTGCCTAAATCCTGTTGTTTCTTGGGTGACCTGTCATGTTAAACGGTCTCCACCCACTCCTGTTGAATATCTTTGTCGCCGAGCTTTTCGCCGGATCTGAACACAGAGGTTGTGCTTCCAATAGGCGAGGCATCCATAATGGCCGCCTGGATCTCGACTTTGGTGATGTTGTCTTCATGAGCGGTGTTGGAGCGGAAAATCTCATCCATTTGCTCAAGGGTTTTCCCCCTGGAAGCGTCGTTCGTCAGCATGAAAAAGATAGTCGAAACACAATAACTCACATCGGTTCAGGGCAAAAGAACCATACCCAGATACCTGAAAGTAAAGCAAATACTCCAAAGAAGAGGAATGTGCCGTATTTGATATTTTGAAGCATAGGGGGAGTAATGAGTCCAATAATAAAGTTACAGAGCCAGCATGCGCAAGTGGTGATGGCAACACCTTTGGCTCGGCGGGATGAAGAATGGACTTCGGCAGCTATGACAAAGCTTAAGCATACAGCCTGCGCACTTTGAAGAAAGTCTGCACTTACGCATCGCCCAAGGTACAGGTGACCACCCGACGCCAAAAGTGAACATAAAAGTCAGAATAAAGGCGACCGCCACCCAAGCTTCGTTATGATACTTGACCCAGTCATGACTGTACTTGGCCATGATAACGGCCACAATTATATGACATATGGTGTTGCAAATAGAACCAAATATGAGTGGAGGCTTTCGACCGACTCGGTCAAGAACGAAGAAAGCGACAATGGTGGCAACCATCTGCGAAATGTTGAGTACGCCGCTCATGTCTAGTTGCATTTCATAATCGAGTCCAAGCTGCTCAAAGAGAGTAGGCGAGTAGTAGATAAGCTAGAATGTTTTCAGTCAGCTGACAGACTCTGTGATGGGTGCAGGAAGCGTATTGCTTACAGCATTGACTCCTTGAAATTGCTGGAACATCATCAACATGGGACCAATAATCGTACGCTTGATCAACTTGGGTCGGAACATGTCTATCCATGAAACGACTTCAAGCTTAAGTTCCGACATGAAGTCTCTTCCTTGAAGAGATGGGTGATCCTTGATTATCACTTCTCGGTTCTGGATAGCCTCTGCACGGATGCTGATCCATTCTGCTTGCAGACGAGGGTCTGTGGAAGGTAAGCGTCTAAGACGCATCAGAGCGTTGAGACAGTCGGCATCTCGACCCGCGCCAGCAAGCCATCTGGGAGAGTATGGCAGCTTCCAAAGACCGAAACCAAGGAGAATACAAGGGGCCATTTGTATCAAGAAGGGGAGACGAAAGCTCCAATCATTTTCAATGAACCGAGAACCATACGTCTTTGAAAAATAGCGTCAGGAAAATCAGATATATCAGAGGCGTGTGGAAAAGATAGAACTATACTTACAATATAGAACATCACTACAATACCGATGACAATAGTGGCACCTTCCATGGCGAGTAAGGCTCCTCGAATGTTAGGAGGTGCCACTTCGCTGATATACATAGGGGCCACTGCAGAAAGAAGACCGACACCCAGGCCTCCAATGAATCGTCCAACAACAAGCTGGGCAAAGGAGAATGACGTGGTCTGGATTATAGCTCCAATGACGAACCATACTGATCCAAGAGCTACACCGATATGTTAATAACCTGGTCACTGAATAAGAAGTCTGAGAAGGACAAACCAATTGCTTTTTTTCGAGAGTACTTATCAGCAACAAACCCAGCTTGAAGAGCGCCGATGAAAGCACCCAACTCCAAGAGAGCAGTCATGATGCTGTGATATTGGTCAGCTATCAGAGACGAGTCAATTTTTGCTGATAAGATCAGCTTTCTCGAAGACTTACCCTTTGTTGAAGGCGGCCGAGGAAGAAACATTGATATTGACGTCCGGAAATTGCTCAAGGAATTGAGGCATAGTGAGGACGATAGAAAGGATACCTTGATCAAAACCGAAGAGGAGACCTCCCATGCAGGTGGAAAAAGCAGCAGCCACTACCAGTCCATTACCAAACATATCTCGAAGGCCTTGCGAGTCGTCAGCAATGAGTGCAGGGTACGTAATAGGCTTTTACTAACCATTACCTCCAATGGCGTCCGCCAAGGCTTGACTATCTGTTACATATCGGGCTGTGTCTGGATGAAGTTGGATACCAAGGTCATCGAGACTAGGGATGGAGTCCCGGTCGGGAGCATGAGCATGTTCGGGCTTGTTACGCCCGGTGCTGCCTCTATACTTGCTGAAGAACATATGTTTACCGTATACTGTGTGATAGTTGATGTATATTGCGTGGGGAATAGAAGATTATTGCGGGGAAATTTGTTATCAACAAC
>NC_006685.1:1141200-1166200 GCF_000091045.1 Cryptococcus deneoformans JEC21
CACAAGTTGTAAGAATGCCAGCGAAGAACTGTACGCTTATAATTCATTTTACTCAGATTTTCGACATCCTTTCTCCTGCGGATGGAGAGAAAAAGATCAAGGAGCTCCCAAACTCTGAACGTTATGTCTACCAGCAGACTGACATTGCCGACAGGGCGAAGATGGAGCAAGCAATTCAAGCGGCATTGAAGAAGGTGCCTAAGGGATCTTTGGCAGGTGGCGTGCATTGCGCGGCCATTAACCCTGGCATGCCTTGGGGGCCCAAGATGGCTGATAAGCTGGATGTAAGATTACTGCATTGCCTGCGTGTTGATTCGCAACTGACATCGGAAAAAAAAGGACTTTGAGAAGGTCATGAAAGTCAATGCGTACGGTACCTTCTGTGTTGACGCCGTTGTTGCCGACGCCATCAACTCTCAATACCCACCTCTTGACCCCTTCCATGAACGAGTCGAAGAAGAGCGAGGCTGTATTGTCAACATCTCCTCAATCGTAGCTTTCGATCCTCCCGCTCGATGCCTTACTTATGGCCCTTCCAAAAGTAGGTTTAATTAATCAACCCTAGTAACATCCTTGTTGACATATCACTAGCTACCGTCCTGGGCATTACCAGCGCGGCTGCCGACTTCCTGGCTCCTACAGGTATCCGAGTTAACTCTATCGCCCCTGCCCTTGTCTATTCGGCTCTTATGAACAGCGGGGGTCGCGGGGATTACTTCAAGGACGAGATGAACGCTCACTCAATGTTCCCTCGTCGCATGACCAACGCATCGGAGATTGGTGCTGCTATCCTCTTCCTGATTGAGACTTCTATGATGAACGCTTTCCATCTCAAGGTTGATGCTGGTTGGAGGAACGTCACTAGCTGGGCTTGCGGCCGTGACCGTGAGTTTGGGCTTTTTTTTCTCTCTGGAATTGAAAGAATGAACAAAATCGCTGACGATAACTGCTAGCCCGAAAGCTTTCGGGACTCATTGAGTAATGAAAACGATCAGATAGAAATACTACTACATATGACATAGATGGAAGCATTTGAAATCAGGGAGAGGCTTTGTACGTTGTGGGTAAAACGAGCAATGATGCATATCTGGAAATGACATGGTCCGGACTTTGGTAACACCATTGGCATGATGGGTAGGATCATAAGGGGCTTTCGGGCGTATAAAGTGTCTCGTGCCCTTGATCGGCAGCACTACCATTTTCCCAACCAAAGCCGTGGAGCAGGTTCTGTATTCCGGTGTAAGCGTTGATAATCACAGTACGGCATACACCACTTACTTCAATATCGGTATCGCACTGCTGTGGAAGTGTCCTAGCTCATTTTCGCACCGGTTTTTCAGCGTCTTTACCCTCAATTTGTCTCAATCTTTCTTCTACTCTTGACATCCTATCCTTCAATTCACTAATCTCGGCATCCTTCTTCCGGAGTAAATTTATGTGACACTCTATCGCTGTAATTAAGCTTCTGAGGATGGATCGAAGCCATTCGGTCTTGTTATCAAGCTTTTGGACATTCGACAAGAGTTGAGGAAGTCGCAGGCCCAAGGCGGGGAGCAAATCAGAGACAGTCGAGAAGTCATTAGGCTGGAAAGGAGTATATTGTTGTCCCTTCAAAGAATTTGGTTGAAGACATTCCAAAACATCTTTAAGGTATCGTAGGAGTCTGTCGCCCTCCCCAACGTCTTTAACACTGGACACAGCCTTCATTACTGGCATTTGTAGAGCAGCGGGAAAAGGAGGCACAAAATGTTTGGTTGATGAAGACGCTGGATAGGCTCTGGCATTGTCGGTGGCGATACCGACAGAGGGTAGAGGGGTATTCTGGTTACGAGCAGAAAGGGATGGGTAGTTGCTGACGGACTGATGGGGCGGCATCTTCTTTTCGGCCTCTTTGATAGAATCGTAATATGTCAGTCCATCATGTGACAACCAGCTTCCAAATTGCATGATACGGCCCTCAGGTGGGCAGCCAGGACATCGACAACAGACAGGTGTCCTATGGCTCTGTTACATGTACGTGAGCGACAACGCACAGATAGACATTGGTTTTGGACCTACAATTTCCATATCGGAACGTAAAATACACTCCGCTTCTACTACAGGAATGGGCCTTCTTTGAATTACAAGTCTGTTTTTCCAAAAGGGGTTCATCGGTATTAGCTGGTTCCTCCTACGAAGTACCAGGCCGCTTACCTATTCGGCGCTTGGTGGCGAACTGGAGGCATTCTCAAGAACCGGTTGAGCTGTGGATGATTGATCGATACAAGTTCAGAGATATAGAAAGTCTGGAGGACAGGAGGAGGGGCTGTCAGTGATAATAATTAGCAGCCAGGAGTACGATGGAATTGGTTGAGGTTAGGCGTGATGGCAGGGCGGACAACCGGAAAGGGAGGGTGAGGTTGTGGTATGCGACGATGCGAGTGATAGGACGCTAAGGAGTGAGCTAAAAGATGCACGGTGGCGAGACAGCTAGGGAGTCGGGGTGCTGAGTAAGTGCTCAATTTTTCCATGCATAGCGGTGGGTGGGATATACTGGTGATACACGAGATAAACATGCCATAGCAGGAAACCCTCAGATACCGGCTGCCATATCCAGCCGCAGAGCCAAATCCCCGCGACGGGACTAATTGTGCATGATGGCTCGTGGTGTCGGCGGCAGGAGCCGCCAGCCGCGTTTGTTCGCGCGGTCTGCACGGCGGTGGTGGTCGAGCGACATTTTGGGCAAGAAACACCATAACCTTCCAACGTCTTCCTACCCTTTTATATCTCGTACACTGAAGAACAGGATGTCTCTAAAAGTACCCAAGGCCTCAGGCCCCGACCTTTTTAAGTCTGGCTACAAGGTACGCCTCTGCTCAATTTACTGTGTCAGCCACGCCTGCTTGGATAAATTGCTGACTATGCTTCTCTACCATCTACACAGCACTTGTCTGGACTGGAGGAGGCCGTCTTGAGGAACATAGCGGCTGTTGGAGAGCTCAGCGAGATAGTGAGGACCTCATTCGGACCCAATGGTCAGTGATCTCGTTTGTTGGGCCCGTTGCTGTCGAGGATAGGGCCTCTTGTTGCCATCGTCTCCTCGTCTTCGTCTTAGGAAGCATGCTGACACTTGTGAATCTAGGTCGGAACAAACTTATTATCAACCACCTGGGACGACTTTTTGTCACTTCTGATGCTGCCACCATTATCCGAGAAATTGAGGTTGCCCATCCTGCTGCGAAGCTTCTGGTCATGGCTAGTACTGCTCAGGAGGCCGAGATGGGGGACGCGACCAATCTAGTGCTCATCTTTGCCGGAGAGCTGCTCAAACGATCGGAACATCTTTTGACTATGGGTTTGCACCCGTCAGACGTCATTCAGGGGTACGAGATGGCCTTGGCAAAGGGACGAGAAGAGCTCGAAAGTGAGTAGCGTGCATCCCATACGCTGTTGAATACTGACTTGCTCCTGTCTTCCAGCTCTGGTGGCCGCACAGATCACATCTTCTCCCTTACCTTCTGTCGACAACCTTGCAGCTGCAGTTTCTTCTTCCCTTGCCTCCAAGCAACCTGGATGTGAAGTACTGCTCTCAAAACTTGTCGCCGAGGCTGCCTTGGCAGTCATGCCTAAAAACCCTAAGGATTTCAACGTCGATTCAGTGCGAGTAGTCAAGGTTCTGGGCGGCGGTCTTGAGGCGAGCAGAGTCGTTCGGGGCATGGTGTTCGGTAGAGAACCTGAAGGTCCGTTGTCTCGAGCGCCAGAATTTGAAACTGTTTGCTTACGTTTATCTCAGGTATTGTGAAGAATGCTACCAGGGCTAAGGTAGCAGTATATACTTGTGGTCTGGATATCTCCCAGACTGAGACTAAGGGTACTGTTCTGCTCAAAAAGGCGGAAGATCTGTTGAACTTCTCACGCGGTGAAGAGAAACAACTCGAGGGCGTAAGTTACCCCTCATTATCTCTATCAAAATCAGTGTTTCTTACCGTTTTCATAGTACTTCAAAGAAATTGCCGACTCCGGTGTCAAGCTCATCATTGCTGGTTCCGGTATTGGTGACCTTGCCTTACATTATCTCAATCGAATGGGCATTGCGGTCATCAAGGTTCTTTCCAAATTCGACCTTCGACGATTATGTCGGGTTGTTGGTGCCACTCCTCTTGCCCGGCTCGGTGCTCCCACCCCCGAGGAAGCTGGTATGGTTGATGTATTTGAGACCATCGAGATCGGTGGGGACCGTGTCACTGTCCTTCGACAGGAAGAAGGGGAGAAGACTCGAACTGCCACTATCGTTCTTCGTGGTGCCACTGCCAACTACCTTGATGACCTCGAACGATCTCTTGACGACGGTATTAATACCATCCGCATCCTTTTCCGCGACGGCCGGCTTGTGCCTGGGGCCGGTGCCAGCGAAATTGAACTCGCTCGACGTATTTCCGCCTACGGTGGCAAAACTGCCGGCCTCGCTCAACATTCTATCAAGCGATGGGCCGAAGCTTGTGAAGTTGTTCCTCGTACATTGGCTGAGAACGCGGGCCTCAACTCGGAAGATGTCGTCAGTTCTCTCTACAAAGCGCATGCCGACGGACAGGTCGATGCGGGTGTGGACATTGAGAGCGAGAAGGAGGGTGTCAGATCTACTAAGGACATGGGGGTTTTCGACCCATATGCTGCTAAAGACTGGGCATTGAAGCTGGCGACCGAGGCAGCTATCAGTGTTCTCAGAGTGGACAGTATCATTGTGGCCAAGCAAGCAGGAATAGCTCCCCCTAAGCAGCAGGGACACTGGGATGATGATTAGATGGATATGTACAATGCTACAATGCATAGCTGATGATTTTGGATCTCCTTATATCTTCATTAATCCTTTGATCACTGATCAATTTACTACTGTATGCTGCAAATGGGACCTGGAGGAACTTTGGCAGCGGGAGGCCCTGGCTTGGCCACTTTATCCATGACGATCTTTTCAGTTCCCAGCCGGCTGATCAGCATCGAGGAAGTCGCTGATTGCAACTCACAGGCACCATAACACCACCCGGCAGTTTCGTTCCAAGCGGTAATATCATAGGAAAGTCTGCGACACTGGACATTGGGAGCACTGCACCCCCAGGCAGCGCAGTGCCTGCTGGTAGGCTAGAGATTTTGCTCAGTAAAAAACAGAGAGTACCGACTCTTCTTCACGTAATCTGACCTACAAGACACCCTCAGTGCTGTTGAGCGCGTTCAACATATCAGCGTGTCTCCAAAGAAATGAATGGGTTCAAAAAGATAGGCTGACATTGTGTGGTACGCGTGGTACTTGATTCCGTACCCATCTGGTACGATTGCATTCTGAAAAATCCCAGAGCATTGTGAGTCAATGGTGTGTTAAATGTAAATCTTTCAGAGCCTTACAGGTACTGGGTCTTCAACAGTGACTGCAAAGGGGTGATCAGGTTTACCAGCCCCCACGCCAGGAGGGGCAGCAAGCTTTCGCCTGTCTGACATGACAGCTGCTGATGATGGCCGTCTTTCTCGTTGTTCACAATATGAATCAAACTCAGACTTTACGAAGATTTGAACGCATCAGCCAGTCCATAATCCACTCCTCAAAATCAAGGAAAGAAGTCCTTGGATGAAAGGAAGTCTTTGAGAACAGGCAGAAGATACAAAGGGTCACTTTTGCAAAGGAAAGGCTTTTTAACAGCATAAGTAGAACCAATAAAAAAGACCTGGAAATTATCACTACGTTAAAACTTGCGCATAGAATGTTGCAATTATCTGATGTAATTCTTTCTAGCGATTTATTTGTTCTCCTTTTCCAAAGTCTAAGGTTGATCGCTTTCGCGTGGTGATACGGGGTTAGAAATTGCTCCTACGCGACTACAGCCCTTTCTTTCACCCTCAACCGTTTCTCCCTTAGAATTTCTCCCTGTAAAACCTTAAGCAAGACATAGGTATATTCGAGTCGCGGGGTCTCAATGTTATGTTTCTGAGCGAGACGCAGAACAGAGCCGACGATAACCTCAAGCTCGAAAGGACGGCCCGTTTCGACATCAATGAGTAATGAGTACTTGTGTCCTACACCGCGGGCAACAGCCATTCCAGTAATCTGTGATCGTAGAATTGCAACGTCAGTCAGAGTGTAAAAAGCGATGGGTAAAATGGCACTGCAAAGCGCTCTCACCTTGTCCCAGCAATAATTGACAACATCCTCTAGGCCTGCACTGATCTCCCCCGAGGGATATTGAATCATGCCCTTCCACAGCAATCCAGCTTCGAATCCGACAGCGACAATTTCTCGAAAGTAAGCCTTCACCACAGCGGCTTGCTCCAAGGATAAAGGTGCAAATGCAAGAGCCGTCGCTCGAACAAGGCCCTGCACGGAGGCCCAGGCACAGTTCCACACGTTCTGCAAGCGAAATCAGATGAGGATCAGGCTTTGCACAAGGGGGTCACAGAAGGACAGACCTTTGAGAAGCGAATGGAGTCTATTCTCTCAGTAGGATGTACAATTCCTTCACCAGCTCTGAGCAAATCAACCCAAAGGTTGAGAGCTTCGGCCTCTTTCAAAGAGAACGCCCGGGTTTGATTCCCGGTCTCTGGAGAGGCGGGTGGGTAAATACCAGTGACAAGCATGTCCTGCCAATATGATTAGCGCATTGGCTTAAATTCTGACCGACACATACTTGGCCACTCCATGACACAACTTGACCGTCTGAGGAAGTCATAATACCAATCCAAGCACAGCTGGACAGGATAGGGATTTCTCTACCTTCAAGAGCGGTAAACAAATCCTCTTCTATTCCAAGTCCATTCTGTGGCATCACATCACTTGAGTTAGTCTAATCACCTTCTGCACGCATAGAACTGGTACACACCTGCATCAAGTGATAAGATCCAATTTGATCACTAGCTAATGTATCCTCGAGGAGCTTGACATTGGGTAATACATCGGGCAAACACTTTGTACACACAATGCAGGAGGCGTAAAAAGTACCATCATTGAGCGCTTCTTGCTGAGTTTTGAAGACTTTATTTGTGTTTAGCTATCCATGGCTTCTGGTAGTCTCAAATTTATTGTCCAAAGCCTACCTCTGTAAGGCTTCCAGTTATTGATCTCGCCGAATCTTTCAGTATCGAGCGTCACGCCACTTGTTGTGTAGAGCGTATAGTTAGACCTAGCCACTGCAGTGACCCTGGCTTTTCCTGACTGCATGTAACGCAAACATAGATGATCAGCTATCAACATTTACCAAAAGTATCAATGAAAGTCTTGACATTCAGCAGTACACACCTTCTCAAGAAGATAGGCGTAGATAGAACCTATCGATCCGAGGCCTATGAGAAGGATGTTCACCGGACTCTCTGAAGAAAAACCGCTTGCCATGATTTGATCCACTACTCTAATCAATAATGGCCGTCGTGGTATGTGCTAGGAATAAGACTGACAGACTGTCTTACCGTCAAACGTAATCCCGTCTTGGGTCGGAAATCGGTTGCTAATATAATGGCTAACAGTCGTACATATATGCCTTTTGATGATAAATTATTATAACAGAAAGTACGTTCGACGCTTGCTGACCTTCTTCGTTCTTGTCATTCGTTTTGTCGTCTATTTTATTAGTATTTTATTGGTGGTGTCCGCGGCGGCCGAAGCTCTTCTTTAAAAGATTCCGCCGACTGATTCGGACAACGAAGCACTGTGGGAAAGGGTCGCCTAATTCTTCCGCGGCAGACGGCGTCCTGCCACCTGGCATGACGAAAATTTCAGAGTACGCCTACTACTATGATTCTGGAGCGGCAGGGCGCGGCACGCCGCCTGCCGACGGGCTGCAACTGGGGCGGCGCAGGCCATCTGATTTTTGTTTGGTTCATGCGGGTGACATACCGGACCACGTCTGATTCCTCGTCTGAAACCCACCGTTCATGCCTCAGTACGAACTCAGAGCACCAAACGATTCTCCTCAAATTCTTTTAAGTTCCACACACTTCTATCTCTATTTACCCCTCAAGTCACACCACAACCCTGATAAAATATCTGACCAACAAGCTCGGCTCCCAGCGTCTCTTCTCCGGACTGTATATCCGTGTATGTCGACGAGAGGAAATATCATACTGTACATGACTTTGCTGACTTGGCACGGTGGCGATGGGCTAGTGTATCTACTCATCTTGACTGTCTCGCCCTTGCTCTGAAGCTAAAACCATGGCTCCTTCAAGCTCCTTGAGTTCCTTCCGGTGAGTAGGCGTCCCAATTACCATCACCTCGCGAAGCGATATGCAGCACGAAGAACTGCTCACATCTTTCACATAGTCGGCCTTATAAGCCTTATTCAAGAGATACACCCATTGAGGCTCAGTCTATAAATGAAGGGATGAATATTGTGAGTACATTAGACGAGAGGTTAAGTCGGGATATCTGTCTGATATCGCATCGGTGTAGCCTTTCAAAGCTCTAGTCCGCTGCCGATGTCCCCTCTGTCCTATCGCTGGCAGAGTTATGCAGTACCGGACATGGCTTGACCACCGCGACCTCCTTCCCCTTCAGCCTGTCACAAATCAGGTATAGTTAGGTTACGTTGAGAGTTTCTACGTTGCATGAGGGAAGAAAAGAAGGAATAAAGCATTTACCATATATGTATAAAGAATGTCTATGAAAATCTTCCTTTCTGTGCCTCGGAACATTAACCTTAATCCTCCTCATCCCCCTCAGTTGGATCACCATTTGTTACATTCCAACAACCCTCCCCTTCTGTAGCAGCACCACTGTCCTCGTAGAGGCCGGAAAGTACCTTAGGCTACAATAGTTTCGTTGTCCTCATTCGTTTGTATTCAATTGCTCTAGAAGCTCTGAAGTGGTTCGGTAGACTGGAGAGTTCGAGTAGACTAAGCTGCTTGGGCTATGCATTTTATCTACTCTAAAGGCTACGCCTTTTATATCTTTCTCAGCTCTACGAGCTGACTCAGCTTTCCCACACTTCCCTGTCTCCTCCACTCGTACCTCTCCCTTCCCTAACGCCTTCTTGCGCAGTCCTCCTTCTCTTCCTCTCGTCTCCTTCCTCTCCTCGGTCCTCCGAAACTACTTATCCAACTGCTTATTGTTCTCTTCCTCTCCAACTGCTTATTGTTCTCTTCCTCTCCAACTGCTTATTGTTCTCTTCCTCTCCAACTGCTTATTGTTCTCTTCCTCTCCAACTGCTTATTGTTCTCTTCCTCTCCATCTTCCTTATTGTTCTCCTCGTTCCCTTACACAACACAAGGATGTTTTCGAAACCGGAGGACCTCAGCGACCTAAGGATACCACCCTCGCCCCCAAGAGGCTTTTGATCACCATCTCGGTGTACCTGGATTCGTTGAGGGATTCGGCCTTGATCCTGACACCATTTTTGACCGTCGATGGAGCCAAAGGAAGGCGTAAGAGAGGGAATTTTTGGTAGTAGCTAATCGCTCCCCAAACCATCAGGCTCTGTCGACCAGAATGGAAGGTTGGCAGGATGTGTTGGGGAGCGTACGCTTCGCCTACGCGTCGGGTAGTCCTTTGCCGCCTCGTAATTCCTCCCCCCAGCTCCAATGCACATTCATCAGTGAAAACAACGTCCCGCCAGTCCCTCTTCACGTTGTTCCTGGCCCACTCTTTCCTCTTAGCTATGGTTTTGGGCGAAAGATAAGGCTTACGCCGCATAATTCTGCGGTAAAACCTATGCTCATGAGCGATCTTGACGATAGTCGTCACGCTGACATTGTAACTATCGTGGGCTTCGAGATCTGCAGAGTCGGTGTCAACCCCACGTTCGCCAAAAATCATTGAATAACCGCCAAAGCTATCCATCTCCCCATCTCCATCCATCGTTAGCTGAGGATGGAGCCCACTATCGCGCTTCATCAATATACTCCGTCATGCTTCTGAACCGATTCAGGGAGATAGCTTTGTTCAGCCTACGATGATACGGTGAACAATCGTACCCAAGACGGCTCTAGTCCCAGTATCGCGCTCAGAAGCCATGGCATCATCAATATACTCCGTCATGCTTCTGAACCGATTCAGGGAGATAGCTTTGTTCAGCCTATGATGATACGGTGAACAATCATACCCAAGACGGCTCTAGTCCCAGTATCGCGCTCAGAAGCCGTGACATCGTCGATATACTCTGTTATGTTTCTGAACCGGGTCAGGGAGATTGATTTGTTCAGCGTATGATGGTATGGCGAACAATCGTACCCAATGCGGTTCTTCCACAAGGTCTTGAGCCCATCATCCTCACTGAGGCAAGGCAGAAACGCAAGATTTCGAGGAGAGCAGGGTGCGTGGTTTGGAGAAGATCGAGAAGAGCGGGTGGACGTGAGGTTGATGAGAAGGGGTCGGAGGGGACATCGGTGTAGTCGGGGACAGAAAATGAATGGACCTTGCTTATCACATCCCAGTTCACCATGCTCTTGGTACATTGCAACTTGGGCTGGAACAAATCGGTGCTGTCATCCGTATCAATGTACCTGTCGGCAAGGCGGAAACCTGACGAACCGATCCCGTGAAAGTTGAATGGGAGGTGGAGGATGTCAGCGGTTGTGTGGCTCGTCTTCCGGAGAGAGGATTGCCAGCATTCGTACGCGGTCCAAACAGCAAGGCGCACCTGCAGCATTGTCTGTCAGCATAAGCTACTGCTGATTGTAGGACTGACTCACCTCTTCGGACCAGCACCATGGCTCATAGACCATCCAACCCGGCTTATCCCCTTTGGTACCATTGTAAAGGTCGCACAAGGGGAGGAACTCGTCGTATTCCAGGTCATCATCCTCAAGATCAGCAATTCCATCACCGTCGGCCGCGACATTCTCGGTACTCAAGAAGTTTTGCTCTTTGGACCGGCAATGAAATGGACGGCACGTAAGATTCCGTCACCGGCGAACAGAGCATTCCTCAAGAAGGACGCCTCGCGGCATTTGCTGAGAGGGAGTGATTCCCAGTTTTCCTTGATCGACTGACGGAACTACAGGGTGGCATTAGTGACTGACCCGCGCCTGAGAAACTGACCAAATACTCACAGTACGCGTCCTTCCCAGGATCCTCTTCTCATCCGTCTCCTTCTTGAATTGCTCGCTGCATTTGCGTTTGGCGATGTTCTCCAAGTAGACCACCACTCGATCCAATCAGCTGGTGAGGTGGGTAGAGATGGTGGGGATAGCAACGAAGGAAGCAATTGCGGTCTATAGGGGTTGAACTACATAGCATAGCACGGGTATAGAGGGCGGGGAAGATATCTATACACTAGATCTATGCACTACAGACAGAAAGTGAACCGAAATGCTCTCTGACGCATGCTTGAAACTCCTGCCGGATACCCGAAAATGACCGTCTGATTCCGTCGTATCACGCCAAGCCAGTCGCAGCGCGGCAACTTCCGCTTTGCGACCTCGAAAATCAGACAACTGACGTGTGTATCTCCGATACTACTGACACCGCGCCGCACCTGTGACATAAGTAAGATTTATTTACGAGGAGGACGGCGGCGGCGGGGGGCGGCATTTTTATTTTTTGCGAGGAGGGAGGAGGGGGAAGAACGGCCGGCCGTGCCACCTGATGAAAATTGATTCCGCTCGGCGAGCCCCGTCCATTTTGCTTTATGCGGAAACTGAAGCGCCCACCACAACATCATCTCCATCTTCTCAATCCGCTTAAAGCCATCCATCCATCCGGCCATGTCTTTCTCGCCCCCACAAGAATCCCCGAATCTTCCCTCCCTTGCAGCAGCTTTAGCCGACACTAGCGGAGCTGCCCAGGGCATCCAAATTGCCCCAGAACTCATTGGTGACGGTGGTGCACCTCCTGACCTTCCTCGGCGCGAAGAGCTTCAAGGTCAACAACCATCTGATGGTGTTTCACAGGCATTCGGATCATACCAAAATTCATCCACAAGAGACGATGGATATCGCGGATGGTCAAATGGACCTAATCCTCCTCCAAGGGCGCAGAATCCATGGGAAGAAGGATACCGCGATCATTCCTCCCATCCCGATCCTACAATCAATCAGCAATACTCCTATTCTGAGCAGGCTGGACCATCCATCTCCACGGAAAATATTGAAGAACCTCAGAAACCTCCGCGCAAACGCGCAAGGCAGTCCAAGCCTCGCGGGCACGAAAAAAATGGTGTCAACAGCGATGGTTTGCCGGAGGAGGGCATACTTGATTTTGCTCATCCATCAGGGGACTTCAAACTTGGTCCAGTATTCGTACATCCGCCTAAAGGAGTTGCTCAAGCGTGTGTTCGATGCCACAAAATCAAGAGAAAGTGTGACAATGCGCGACCAAGGTGTGCAGGATGCAGCAGGGCCGATGTAGCGTGCGTTTTTGAGCTGAACCCCGCCACCGCTAGGTAAGTCTGGATCTTGCAGTAGGTTTTGTAACTGTTTAACCTTTTATGTTCATTCAGCTATGTCTCGAGCTTGAAGTCAGACAATGTCACTTTATCTGCTCAGATGGTCTCCGCCGCTGAACGTATCTCTCAACTTGAAGCTGTACTGGTCAACACTGGCCAGGAGATCCCTCCACCTCCACAGACTCTCAAGAACATAGATTTTACCGCCATTGCCGGGGACAAGTTCTCTGCGAAGGATGATGACGTATCGACTGAGGATGCAATCAAGAGACTAGCGGAGAGTGCTTTGACCACAAGCCTCCATAAGAGAAGACGGATGTCGTGGTAATGTTTGAATATGTTTGAATCAGGGAAGTATGCTATCTGTGAGTCTTTTTTTTATAGAAGGCGCTGCATGCCGCTGACAAGTGTTGCACTAAAGCACGTCTCGGGTATCCTGGGTTGACATGATAATTGGGATCAAGCTACATTATTGACCAGCCGTACTGTACTCCAAGTTTGTAGTCTTAGCCTCGTCAATTTATATATCGCCTTTCATCATAAATGTACGGTCATATACCCCATCGTTTGCTTACTCAATTGACACGTTATGATCAGTTTTTTTAGAGTCTGGTGGACGAGATATATTTCTTGAGGTAGATCCTTGACTTTGAACACTTCACCATTAGTGTGTTTTCTGTATATATATATATATTTTATGTCAAGTGGTATTCTATACTGCATGATATCACGCCCCTGCCCTAAAGTCTCAATCCCATTGACCTGCAAGGCTCACTACTATGGTTATTTCTTTGACTCACTGCTGCCGCTTTGCTCAGGTTGTCAACAAAGCATGAATTATAGCCCTTTGTTCTTTTTATCAGGCACGTCTCTATTGACACGTATTACGAGGTTGACGATGTGTAAGCGTGGTGCAGACATATTGTGTGCGTTTTTTTTGTTGTGAAAAAAGAAGGAATGAAGAAAGAATAATTGTAAGAAGACGACGACGAGTAGGAACACAGCGGACCCATCCGCCCGACGACTGCTGCTGAAGAAGTTAATTAGTCGTTGTGATTGTTTCATATTTACCAAAAGTTCCTCTGAAAATTGCCTTGTGTCAAGGTGTACCCAAAACCAACCCTATACTATTGCAATGTACTACGACCTGTATCTCCCGTTCCCGCTCCCACCTTCTCAAGAAGACACCCATTCCAAAAAGGCCAAAAAAGGAAAGGGCAAAGCTCCTTTACCTCCTCTTGTCGTCTCCAACGCAGACTGCTGGGATGGTTTGGAGACCTCTGCCAGAGAGAGCGTCGCCAGACGGATAGCGCTGACGGGGCATTGTGAGTAAACATGCGACTTAAAAACGATTGTCCTTATAGGCTGAAATTGTGCGGGGGCCAGTGGGATACTCGGTCGTGGGGTGCACTATCGCTCCTGGTGAACCATCGAATCAAGTTCTTCCATCGCCCTTCCAAAAAGGGCTGCCTTATCCTGGTCTTGATCCCCGATTCGCATCTCCCAGTGGCGCATCGCCATCCTCTTCTTCTTACGGGAACGCCTCCTTGGTTCAAGTGACACGGTATCATATCAGACTGGATGACGGAAAGGCTCATTGTTTGGTGAGTTTTGTTTCGCTATTTGTGCGACTGTCGATAATCCCCAACTCATATACATATGCGGGCCTAGACTGCCCAAAACACAAGTGCTCTAAGGAATTATGATATTCTGTCTGTCTCTCCGACGACCGATAAATCTTTTCAGCTGGCATGTACCGACCTCTCAAATCCTGGACCTAATCAGATCTCAATAATCACTCTTCCCCTTCACGAGCGGGCCTTTACCTTTAGGTTTAATCGTAAACAGATGCGTCAAGCGCAGCGGAATGGAGTTGTTGCAAGTCCCACCTTGTGTTGTTATCCCTTTTTTGCGTTTTGCTGATAAAATCAATAATAGTTTGAACTTGTTTACTCTGCCGCCCTTTTCCCCCCAGCGTCAACCCCCCTTGATGTAGCCCGTAGATTCCGACAAAACTTTCTTTCAAATGCACGGGAAGTGATCAGAATCACGGGAGGAAAATCAGTCATTTTCTCAAGTGGGCCTGGAGGTAGTGAGAATGGATTGCGGGGATGCTTGGACATTGTCAATCTGTTCGTCTTCCTTTTTTTTTTCTTTCCTTTTTTTTCTTTGGCCTCGGTTGCTGATACAAAGCGGGGGGCGTCATAGTGGCACTCTGATTGGGATGCCGGCAAATCTAGCAAGGGAGACAGTTGATAAAACGCCAAAGATGGTGTTGCTTCGAGCACGTGAGTCTGAATCCGTATCGTTTCCTCTTGTTTTTTTGGGTCCCCCAAGCTCAACTAGTCATGTTTGACAATTGTAGAGGCACGCAAGACTTTTAAAGCCATTATGACCATGCCAGTGCTAGCGCCGCCATTAGCCGATGCAGACACATCGATGGAGGATGCGTCGACAGTCGATGTACTGAATAAACGGGCTGCAGACGACGGCTCAAAAGATGCGGTGGTCAAACGGTCTAGAGTAGGCATGTGATTATATGCATCCATCTATAAGCGATTTCCCAAGTGAGAATTGGACCTGTGCGTATACGTCATCATCATGATCATGATCATCATCATCATCGATCCGTGCAAACGAATCACACAAGATACTACTTGATCATCCATCTACCGACCAGTTCCATGGCCTTTTCATCTCCCTTGGCTACTTGCTCGCCCTCTGCACCTCCAATCACGTCTCCGACCATCTCCCAAGGATCTCTCCCACCGCCCCATTTCAAGACTTTTTCTTTGAACGCTTCACCTCCTTCCCTGGAGAGTATGTCTTCCGCCGCCGCCGGATCATGATTAGCGGCGGCGGGCCCGGTACGCCCCCGCGCAAACAGTGATGACCAGATCTTGCCCGCGATTGCGCGATCAAACAGATAGGAATAATACGTCGCGCCGTAGCCGTACAAGTGTCCGAACTGCGTTTGCCACGCCGTCCCTCGCACGGGTGGGATCACCCCCACTTGGCTTTGCAGCTCGTTCCAGACTCGGGTAGAGTCGAGTTGTTCGCCATGCTTGATCGAGTGGTACTTTTGGTCAAGCAGTGCCATCAGGATTTGGGAATGTGTTTCGAGGGCTTTGAGGGACTGGTCGAGTTGCAGATGCGCTTGGATGAGGGGGATCGGTAAAGGTTCGTTGGTGGTATAGTGGGTGGCGAATGTGCTGAGGACAGCTGGGGAAGAGATAAAGTGCTCCATGAGGATGGAAGGGAGCTCGACAAAGTCGGTGGCGCACCGAGTACCGGACACGTTGTGAAACTCTGTTTGGCCAATCATTGCTATAAAAATGGTAGTGTGTTAGTTTATCGTGCCTCTTTTTGAATCATTGTGTTGGAATATCTTACAGTGGATAGCATGCCCCATCTCGTGGAACAGAGTCTCGAGATCATTCCACCCAAGCAATGCCGGGCCGCTTTCTTCAACCGTTCCAAAGTCTGTAGTCAGCACAACGATGGGAAGTTGGTATTTGCCCTCTTTTCCATGCAACGCTTCACCTTGCACTTCCATTCCTTTACCGAGATGTTGATCCCATCCGGGAGGCAGGCCATCGCCTTCGGAAGGATCATCGTCCACCCTTCTCGAGCAGCGGACGGTATAGTGTGCTGCGCCGGCTGATGGCTTACCGGGTCGTGAAAACAAATCGCAGTAGATCACTCCTATTCTTTTGCCGTGTTCGTCCATCACGTCCAACCGCCTGACCGAGGGGTGCCAGACTTCGCCATGTGCGACAGACACGGGCTTGAAGGAGATACCATAGAGGCGGGAGAGCATGTGTGAAAGGCCAGACATGGCTGTGCCCACGGAGAAGTAGGGTGTGATGGACGGTAGGGATCCGTTGGGTAATAACGATGCAGCATATTGCTCTGCATAATGATCTCTATCCCAAGCGTGCACGGTGGGCAATTGAGAGGAGGTGCGGGAGACTGTGGAAAGGGCCTTGAGGCGTTGGAGGGCGGCAACGTCTGCGGCTGCCGATGGACGGTGGTGTGTCGCCAGCGACGTGAGGAACTGTAAAACGTTTTGGGGTGTCTTGGCCATCTTGTCGGACAGGGCGACATCGGCCCATGTTTCCTTTCCAAGCACGTGAGCGAGCTCTGCCCGTTCTTTCAGCATTGTCTCGAGCACGTAGACCCTGTCCTTGTCTTCTCGCATGGAGCCGATATACACCAGGCGCCGAGCCTCCTCATTGTCTGCATATCTCCCGATCATCTGCGCTTCCCAGGAGCCAGGCGCAAGGAGTGCGGGACCCTTGCGCTTTTTCCGCGGCAAGGACGCCACGAATTTCGAGCTGAGCCCGGCGAGCAGCACTTCTGGCTCTGGTATTTCGATGGGCGTGTCCGCCGAGGGCCCAGCGGCGGCAAAGGACAGAAAGGTACGGCCGAGGGAGAGGATGTTGTCCGAGTGGCGGACGAATTTGGCACGGACGCCGGGGGGCAGCTGTATGCCCGAGCGCTCAAAGTCTGAGAGAAAGGTCTGGGCGACTCTGAGCTCGGCCGGCGAGAGGGGGTTGCCGGGGAACGTGTGGGAGACGGTTGCGACGAGTGCCTGGGGCGCGGATGAGCGGCAGCACGGATGCACGGGGCGCCACGCTGGGACTCACGTCATAGAGGCCCGTGCTGGTATTGAGCTGGTTCATGAAGCTGCACAGCGTCTCGTACGTCTTCTCGGCGGCCGCGACCCAGCGGGGGTCCGGATGGACGTTGCGCACGAGCTCGCACATGTCGATGACGCCGCAGAGGACATCGCTGAGGCGGTCGAGGTTCTTGACGACGCGGCGGAGCTCTGCGGGGTCTGGGTGTGCGGGCGCTGCGGCGATGCGGGCGACGAGGGCGTCGGCGTGGCGGACGGTGCGGCGGGTGAGGGGCGCGAGGGCGTCGGGCGCGGTGAGCGGCGGGAGGGCGCAGAGGGGCGCAGGGGGCGCGGGCGGCGGGGGCGGGAGCGGGCGGTCAAAGTGGGGCGCAAGGGCGCCAGAGGAGAGGGCGCGGCGTGTGATGCGGGGGAGACGGAGCATGGGTGGGGAGTGGGGGAGTGGAAGTGGGGGAGGAAGTCACAATGTGTCGCGTAAATTGCGGCGCCTCCACTCTGCTCGCTGCATACCCATGTCTGCCCCGCTGTTCACCTCCCCCTCGGGCGCCGAGCTCTCGCTGCAGAACGCTGGGGGCCATCTCTCGCGCTGGCACGTGGCGGTCGGGCACACCCCCGCCTTCCGCTTCCACCGCAGCGACGCGCCCCCCGCCACGCTCTGCACCGTCCACCTCCCCGGCCTCGGCCCCGTCACCTCGGACCCCTGCGCCAACAAGGCCCGTGCAAAGCAGTCCGCGTCCTTCCGCGCAGTGCAGCGCCTCCTCGCCAGCCACGAGCTCGACGACCGCTTCCAGCCCACGCCCTCGCAGCCCCGCACGAGGGCGAGAGACGACATCATGGCCACAAAGTCCAGGTGCAACTATCGCTGGGAGAGCAGGAAGCTCTTGATCAAGGACGAGCTGCCGCAGGGACACGGGAGCGGCGACTATGCGTACCGCACCACTCCCCAGTTCTGGAAGGAGTGCCCGCCCTTTGCGCCCGGAGAACGGGTGCATGCCGCAGTGCTCCTGCTCTCACCGACGGCCGAAAAGACGTTTGGCCACCCCGAGTGCAGGCCCATGTGCTTGCTCACCAGCAGGCCCTTGCCGCTGTTCGAAACGCACGATACGGTCGAGGTGAATCTCGGCGTAGGGGAGCAGCCCACCCACCGCGGCTGCGTGAGGATGACCAGCGCCGGATCCCTGGAAGGCGGCCTCGACGACGTCACGCTCGGCCAGACACTGAGGTTCACAGAGCGGCTGATGAGGGCTGAGCTGCAGAGACTCATCAAGGCAGATCTTCATCGAATCAAGTGGCTGCTGCTTCCCCTCACGTACGGGTACTCTTCCGCTCGACAACCAGGCCCGTTGGCGCGTGAGGATATCGCTTGGGAGCAAGTCGAAGCTGTTGCCAATGGGCCCCTGACAGTTCCGTTCACCCTTAAAGACGAGGACGACCTCGCCGCGCAATGTTTCGATGCCATGGCCTCGGCGAATTCTGAACTGACCCGCCGAAGCTACATTACTGCTGTCCGTCAAGACCTCAATCCCGACTCTCCCCATCCGGAGCGACCTGAGAAGACGATCCTGCAAGTGATCCAGGGCGAGAACTGTCTGTTTCCCCAGCTTGTACACCGCAAGCAGCCCATCCTCCAAGTCGAGACGGCGTGTCTCGCCAAAAATGGCTCATATATCACCACCTCTGCCACGCCTGCCGAGCAGCGCTCAACGCAGTTCCTCATTCCAGAGTATGAAAATCGCCACTGTATCCCCGCCAGCATCTTCCGCGCCCTCACCCCCTTTCCCTTTTTCATCCACCAACTCGAATGCATGCTCATCGCGTACGAAATGTCGACCAAACTGTTTGGATCATTGCTCCATCCCGAACTCGCTCTCCAAGCTCTCACAGCCCCTTCCTCGCAAAACGTCACCCCATGGACCTATGAGCGCCTCGAGATCCTTGGCGATACCCTGCTCAAATTCTTCATCACCATCCACGTCTATCTGCACGGTGGAGGCGCAAACTCTCGTGAAGACTCGTTGAAAGTGTGGCAGGATAGACACAAGCTTGTCAGTAACCGTACACTCACCGCCAACGCAATCAAGCTCGGGCTGGTGGAATTCGTGAGAGATAAAAGGCTTAAAGTGAAAGAGTGGGTACCACGAGATTGGGAGCTAGAGCTGTTGCCGGGGCAGATTGCGCCCAAGAAGGCTGTGCAAACAAGTAACGATGGTCCAGAAATGAGGAAACTGGGAGATAAGGCAGGTTTTTTTTTCAATTTTTCTATAGCCAAATCTAACATTTCCATTTCTATAGCTCCTAGCAGATATTGTTGAAGCCATCATTGGAGCCTCGTATGGCAGGGACAAGAACTTTGACAATGTCATCTCCACATTGATACATCTCAATGTCCCCCTCGATCTTTTTAGTACTTGGGAAGAGATCAAACATGTGCTTCCACTGTCGGATGATGAACATGATACCGAAGAACATGGGGCTGCCGATGCCGAAACCGAAACGGACTCTTTCTCAGCATGTGAAATCCTGGGGTACAAATTCAAGCGTAAAAGGAGGTACGAGGATGTCATTGTGAGTTGATTCTGCCATTCTTTTTTACTGAACCAATCCATGTGATCTGACATGTTATCTCACAGAGTATGAGTAATCAGCCTCATGCGAGGAGGATCCGCGAAAACTACAAGATGCTAGGTAATGCAGTCTTGGATCTTCGTGAGTGTTATTCCCCCCCAAAGGTATTCTAAACAAAAAAACTGAAGCTTGGGGCAGACGTCATTGAATTCCTGCTGGCAAAGTACCCTGAAGAAGGACCTGGTTCTTTATCCAACATGAAAGTATGTCCATCCATTGAATCGTTTGTGATGGGCCGGTCACTGTTGCTAATGCATAACAACCATGCAGACGTTTCGTACCACAGAGGTATCTTTATATATATATATTCCAATCAGATCGCTGACGAACATGAAATAGGGACTTCGATGCGCGCTAGCGACTGAGCTAGGCCTACAAGACCTCCTCAAGGATGGTGATGAAAGGGCGGAGAGGGAACTGGGTCGCGCGACATACTTTATGCGCGACGCAAAGGCTCAGGCGGATGCTGGCCTTTCAGACGAAGAACAGGGAGGTATACACTACTGGGATGGTGTCGCTGTCAACCATGTGAGTTTGAATTTTGATCCTAGTTTATGAAAAGATGGAGAGGTGGAAAAAACTAAAACTTGAACGACTGTGCAGTTTACGGGAAGCATTATCGAAGTCATCTACGGTGCTATTTTCCAGGACTCTGGTTTTTCCCTTGAACATACCCAGAGGATATTCGATAACCACATCGTGCCTTTTATCGAGAAATATTGCAAAGGTCCCAGTGCAAGCGATCTTCACCCAAAGGGCTTGTTAACTAGATGGATGCAGGCCAAGGGCTGTGCATATTGGAAACTAGATGCAGTCGGGCCGAAATTATGCGAGGGTGTCGGTGAGTGTGTATTCCTTGTGGTTAAAAATACTACTTGGGTCCATTCTTCAAGCTGAAAAGATAAATAGTTACCTGCCATGATCAAGATGTGGCGCGTTGCAAGGCTTTCACTACGCATGTGGCCGTGAGGAACGTATGTGAAGAAGCTATAAAACGTTTGCGAGATGAAAACCGAATCAAAGATATTTGCGACTGCCCGTCGTTCAAAGAGATCGTCCCCGAGGACAAGACGTTTGGGAAATGGAGATGATAAAAAAGTTTCTAGAAGTGTATATGGAATCCCCTATACTTGCATGAATATTTGTTTATACAGCAATAATTGCATTTCCGTTCTTTTTTTATTTTTTTATTTTTGCACGAACCTGGCCATGTTAAGTTGTGACGCTGGAGTTTTCACGGGTGTAAAAATCATTTGTTGTTGTTCTCAAAAGTTGGCGTTTGGTTATATCCGTTGCTCTTAAAAAGACATAACCCGCCCCTGCAGCCCATCATGACGGAGGAACCATCCTCCATCATTGCCGACAACTCGACAGCCATCAAATCACCCACCACTTTCACATCTCCTAACGGTACAGTCCTTACTTTCCAATCAGCCGGTAGTCACCTCTCTTCATGGCTTCAGACCATAGGCCACACGCCAGACTATTCAATGGAAGATGTTCTTCCTGAAGGCTACATACCTCCTCCTCTTTCAAAAAAAGCGGCTAAAAAGGCAGCTCTAGGCGACGCCAACGTCTATGCGGGGCCACCTCCCGGGTCTATGCGGGTATGTACCGTCAACCTCCCATTTTACGGACCTGTCCGTTCCACGCCATGGGCCAATAAAGCTCTCGCCAAGCAATCAGCATCGTTCGAGGCCGTCAAAGAACTCCACAAGCATGGAGAAGTCGACGATAACTTCCAGGCTACTCCGCTCCGACCGAAGAAGAAGGGGGATACGAAAGGGACCAAGTCTAGGTGTCATGACACATGGGAAATTAAAAAGGCTGTCATCAAGGACCAACTGCCTCGTCCGACAGGTGGCGTAGGTCATGGCCAGTACGATTACCAAACAACGCCAGAGTTCTGGAGTACATGTCCACCCTTCAACCCCCGTTCATTGCACGCCTCTATTTTGCAGCTCTCACCGGCTGGGGAGGGAAAATATGATCATCCCGAGTGCAGGATGATGTGCATGCTAACAAGCAGGCCTCTTCCCGTCTTCAGAAAGTCCAATCAGGTTGAGGTGCGAATGGCTGTGGGCGAACAACCGCCTCTGTGTGCCACAATGAGAGTGATAAACGGTGGCAAGATGGACACCTTTTACTCGGGAAAGCTCGATCAGGCATTGGTGTTCACAGAAAAGTTGATGAGAGCAGAAGTACAAAAGGTTTTCAAAACGGATTTACGAAAGGTCAAGTGGTTGTTACTCCCTCTTCGCAGAGAATACGTCCCCCCAACAAAGGAGCAACTAGTCGCAGGCAAAAGCGCATCTTTAAAGCTCGATGATATATCGTGGAAGGAAGTCGACGCCGTCACTGATGGCGCGTTGACATTGCCCTTCACTTTTGATGATTATGATTCCCTCAAGCGTGAGATTGTTGACAGCTTGGCAACCGCTCCTTCCGAAATGTCGCGTCGCAGTTACATCATCGACGTCCGTCAAGACTTGCATCCTCTCTCACCCCATCCCGACATTCCCGAAAAAACGATTTGCGACGTACTCAAAGAGGGAAATGTCACCTTGCCACAACTTACTGATCCTTCTCAACCTATTCTCGAGGTCGAAACCGTAAACCTCGCCAAGACAGGTTCATACATATCTACGGCAGCTATGGCAGCTGAAGAACGACCCAGACAATACCTCGTCCCAGAATTCGAGCATCGCCATTGTATCCCCGCGAGTGTCTTCCGAACATGTACCGTCATACCTTACTTTATCTTCTACTTGGAATCGATGCTTATCGCAGAAGAGATGTCCGCTAAAGAGTTCAACTCCATCCTTGATCCCGAACTGGCTTTGCAGGCTATTACGGCGGCCGAAGGTCTCAATGTCCCCAGGTGGACGTACGAACGTCTGGAGATCTTGGGTGACACACTTCTCAAATTCATGACCACTCTGCATTTCTATCTCTTAGGTGGCGGAGCAGATTCTGAAGACGACATGAATAAAGTTTGGCAAGATCGTCATATGCTTATCAGCAATCGTACTCTTACAGCCAATGCTGTCAAGCAGGGATTGGTCAAATACGTGAGGAACAAAAAGTTTAAAGTGAAGGAGTGGACCCCGAGAGACTGGGAACTCGACTTGCTGCCAGGGCAATTTGCACCTAAAAAGACAATGCCCACAAGCTTCGACGGCCCTGAAAGTAGAGTATTGGGTGATAAGGTGAGCACCTTGGAACCCCATTGACACCGTGCAGCTAACTGTTGATTGGCGAAAAAAAAAAGGTCATTGCGGACATCATTGAAGCTATAATAGGAGCGTCTTATATGCCCAACAAGGATCTTGACAGTGTGATTGCCATCCTGCACCACCTGATGGTGCCTCTTAATCTTTTCAATACATGGGACGATGTCAAGCATGTCCTACCCCCGCCAAAAGCAGAAGAGCCCAAGAATCCTGATGTACCGGCATATATCAACTTTTTCAAAAAATCATCTTACGAGGTTTTGGGGTACAAATTTAAAGACAACAAGAAATTTGAGGACGCCTTTGTATGTTTGCGACATCATCCGTCATCCACAAACTAATGTGCAATTTCTTGTTAGAGTTTGGCGCCGGCGCAACAAACGAGAAGGATCCGAGAAAGATATAAGATGATGGGGAATGCTCTGCTTGATCTTTGTAAGTACCCTGCAGTGACCACCAGTCATAGTAAGCTTATGTATATACAGACGTTATTGAGCTCCTGATGGACAGCTATCCCGATGAAGGTCCTGCTTCGCTATCCATAATGAAAGTAAGTCCTGTTCGGTCTTTTTGAATGTTGAATCTGATGAATGGCTGTATTAAGCTATCACGCACGACAGAAGTAAGTAGCAGAGACAAGCCCAAATTTGCGTACCTGCATCTGCTAATGAATTATTTCTCAAGGGGTTGCGATGCGCCCTTGCCGTTGAGCTTGGAATGTCAGACCTTATCATTGACGGTGATGACCATTCCCGTTCTGAACTTAAGCGAGCCACCCATTTCATGCAAAAGGCAAAAGCTCAAGCAGATGAAGACCTGAATGAGAATAAGGAAGGCGGAGTGCATTATTGGGAGGAAGTGGTCATTTCTCGCGTACGTTCATCCCTTTCAAGAGTATAAACTCGTCCATTCCGTCTTCCATACCCTATAACAAAAATAAGCAATCTAACAAAATATACAGGTCAACGGCAGTATAGTCGAGATTGTCTTTGGTGCCATCTTTGAGGACTGCAACTTTTCCCTCGAACCTACCCAAAAAATCTTCACTGAACATATCGCACCTTTTTTGGCAAAATACTGCAGAGGCCCGAACGGCTTCGACCCTCACCCCAAAGCAATGTTGACAAGATGGATGCAGAAAAAAGGGTGTCAATCCTGGAATTTAACAGCTGAGGGGCCCAAGTTAAATCAGGGCGTCGGTAAGCTCTTTCGGTCATCTCAATTGGCACAAACAAGATGTCTCATGCTCTGCCATAGTTACTTGTCACGACAAAGAAATAGCTCGTGAGTGTGCCTTCACACAGCATGTTACTATCCGACACGTGTGCCTTGCTGCATTGAAACGACTAAGGGACGAAAATTACATTGAGGAGATTTGTAACTGCCCATCATTCAAAAAAGTGATTCCCGATGATGAAAGGATGTTTGGAAAGAAGCGAACATGAAATTAATAGAATGTGAAGAAGGCCGATTGACGTTGGATGAATCGTATAGATCATTAATTGTTACCGTTTTGTTGCCAATAGACCATGATACAAACACCATGCATGATACACAGAACTATCCTCAAGCGCGTCAAAACCTATTCCAGACGCCAAGGACCTGATCGAGGTGTTGGCGGTGGACTAGGCGGCAAAGGAGTGTCCACCGCCATAAGTAACTGCTCAGCAAAAACATCCTTAACGGACGAGGACGGTGTACATCCGCCCGCTGTCGAAAGCTCTCTAGAAGGATTTTGTGATGATATCGATGAAGGAGCACGTTTTGCTGGAAAGCTCAACGGTATTTTGGATGGAGTGCTGTGACTAGCTCTCAAACGAGCAGCTCGATATGTTTCATGTATGCGAGGATGGGATACAAGTGCCCGATCCACCATCACTAAGATGGATAACAGTGTCAAATCTGAGGTTTTCGATTGATGAAAACCATGGACAACATACCATTTTCCATTGCGTTCTTAATCAAGGCCATCGTAGCATTTTGATCACCTGTGGACAAGAGCGGCATGACTTCGGCATGAAATTCATTCACGGCTAGGATCCGTGAGCATTTGACACGAAGTGCTGAGGGATAAGGGGGAACTCGTACCTTCTTCATTGAGATTTTTCAACAATCCTACAACGACTCTCCAGCCTTCATCTTCCTTCCTTGCTTTGGATGCTTCATCC
>NC_006685.1:1171200-1178700 GCF_000091045.1 Cryptococcus deneoformans JEC21
TGAGCCTCTTCTCCTCTTTCCTTCTCTCCTCTTCTCGCATTTTCTGCTCTCTTTTTAGTTTCTCCTCAGCCCTCTTCCTCTTCTTTTCCTCGTTTTTTTTTGCGCGAGCTTCGTCATTAATAACTGCAACTGTACCCTCGGCTTCCTTTCCCGTTTGCTTGTCCCTTTTCCCATCGCTGTTCTCGACCTGAGGGATTTTCCTGACTGTTCCCCTCCTCGTGGTCCCAGGTTCCACACGCCACATTGCCTCTTGCTTTCTTTTCAATTCTTCTTCGTCAACATATTCGTACCTCTGCCAAATGCCATTTCCCTTTATCCTCAAGGCGTCCAATCTCATTTTCTCCTCCTTTTTCTTCCTTTTTGCCTCTTCTTTGGCCTCTTGTGCCAATTCTTTTGCTTCCTGCACGGACCAGGCTGCCTCACGCAAGGAATTAACAATAAACTCTTCTATTTCGATCTGCTTGCGAAGACGGTGCGCCCGATCTTCCATTGAATTACCCGCTCTGGGCGGTGTCTGGGAGGTAGCAATAACGTTAACACGAGGGGGCAGCCTATTCTTGCTTAGCGATGGCAGAGGAACGGTGGAAATCTTTGGAGGGATATAACCGGGAGGGATAAGGTAGGCTGGAGGATATTCCTGCACTTCTTGAGGCTTGTGGGCTGGCCATGGAAGCTGGAACACAAGCGCATGGCGTACACATCTGATTGACAGTCAGCAATCTATCACCACTACAATTAACGAGAAACAGAACGTTAATAAAAGTGTACCTTTGACAATGATCAAAATATCTTCCGTTGTACCATATTTGATCGCTCAGAGGCTTGGCGCATGTGGCGCACCGTGGAAAGTCGGGTGGAAATTCCTCATCGCCTCCTACAAAAGCAAGATCTTCGTCTATGTCGGTTTTTGGCCCTCGGCCCTTCAACAAGAGCCAAGATTTAGAGTTCTGAGCAGCTTTACGTGCATAGCGCTCTCTGCGCGGTGGCATAATAACTGAGTCCACATCCGAAGCAAGACTCTCTCCAAATGGAGAGGCGACACGCGGGGTATTAGAGACATTGTCGATAGGTGTATCACATTCCTCTTCCGTAGAGAGTGAGGGCGCAGTTGATAACCCAATGGATACTTCGTGCTCATCATCGGAGAATGGCTCTTGTTTGACTGCTGTTTCATGTTTCAAAGAAGTAGGCCCAGTACTTATCGATTCTCGAGAACGAGATACCGATGATCTGCCTCTTACGCAAGGGGGATCCGCAGTGAAATCACGGGATAGATGCCGAGAAGTACGCCGCGAGCTTTCTGGCTTCGGCGTAAAGCCACCGTGATGATTCTTCTCACAGGTGAGGCAAAGACTAGTTGGACGCAGACTTTAGCATGCTACGGCTTGGGAGGTGAAAGGAAACATACCATTCTACATTCCCTTTACCGACTGTTTCCGGCATGTCAGTGATCTAGTCCATGTATGGTTTGGACTGAAATACATACAATAGTTTTCACCGCTGGAAGCCGTGATCGTTAGTTTAGGTTTCCATTCAAAGGTAATATAAACCCACTAAAACGTGGTCAATTCCTCTCCAATTCGCACTGGCCTAATCACGCGAAAGGTGACATAGTTCCCTTGTCTCAATAATTCGACATTTGGATTGCAGTCGTGCTACAGGCCATCAGTTTTAAAGTCGTGCAGTCGCAATGTACCCTTTTGATGCCTCACATTCAAGAATCTCGCTGGGCCCAAGAACAGTTGGTAGCACCGCTTCAGCCCGGACCAGACAATGCTGAAATCTCTTCTCTTTGTCCTATCGCTTCTTCTTTGGCCTTGCCGTCTACTTTCTTCCTTTGCCTTGCTTTTCCCTCTTCTACCAGAGGTAGAGGTAAATGCTTCTGAGCGGACGTCTTCTTCTTCCTCGTCTCTCTCTGAGCCCGACTCTTCCGCAGCTTCAACCGCAAAGTCATCGCCAATGTCCATCTCCTCACGCCATTCTTCGGGGAGTGGTACGACACTACCTTGAAGCTCTTGAACAACTAGGCCTCGGGCGAGAGGACGGGTAGCAAATACAGCAAGTTCTGTATGGCCTGTGGCAAAAGAATAACGAGAAGTCAAGTGGATTTCCACTCGAGATGTGGGCTGGAGACACAGCAAGTACCGACGTAGATGTCTAAAAAGGACATAATCAGCGTAATCGCAGTTTCTCAAATGGAACACCGACAACTTACTGGATGAAACGCTCCTTCTGGTTCGTCGTAAGCTTACTTTGCAGATGCTGTTGAAACAACCAAAATCTATCCATTTAGCATCATTCTAATTGTCGGACACTTACTCTTGGAGCCGCTTCATAGCCCCGTTCAGGTCCCCTTTGGTTACGGTCTACAGTAACGGCCACAATCTATCAGTCACTGCATGTCTGTGTAAGACCTGTTAGATACTTACCTCCCTAACAATGTTCAACACCTCATCAGTCTTGAATGGAGGCCCCACAAATTTCACCTGCTGAGGATGCACTCCAAGCCTTGTATTTGGCATGCAACCGAGCTGGTCAACAAGCACCCATGACAAGAGATCATCATCAGCCGACAAATCCTCGGCGGGGTGCGGTAAGAGCAGATCTCGTGCTGGGGTGGAATCGCCATTGGATTGGCGAGACATGGTGCTCCTAGACATGAGGGCTGAGCTGAAGGATCCCCTGGGGCACAAGCTCTCGTGCTTTTGTGGTGGACTGCGTGTTGAAGGTACAACGATAAAGAAGCGAACGTAAAACGAAATAGCAAACACGGTCGATTTCCTTCGCGTGTTTTCGTCCAATAATACATAACCCAACGGACGCGTCTGCGGCGACGTCCCTTCGCTTCCAGGGTTCCAGCAGTTACTTCTTGTCTTTCTGTCGAGAATCAAAAAATCAGATGCTTTACCTATGAAGGGTTATCCTTCATTCTGCACTAAACAAACAAACATCATCATCACTTTGCACCAAGCACCAAGTAGCCTGATAATGCGACTATCACAAGTCAATAAAATTCTCTTGGGCTCCTGCATAGTGGTTGTGCCTCGTACGTTTATCAGTTTTGTTCAGGCATCTTTAACGCCGTTGCCCTGTCTAATATTTTCAGTCTCCTTCTACGGCGGTCTTGCAATTAAGGAATATTATCTCTCAAAGGAGCTTGAAAAAGTAGACGACAGCCGACCACCTCCGCACGAACGAGCCATGCGCGCGAGGATCGTACAGTGCGTACTTAGTATCCGTTTTTCTCTGGCTGAACAGTGTCGCTTATTCTTGGCCAAAAGATTGGAGCAAGAACGCCAAGAGCTTCTGAAAGAAGGTCAAAATCTGGATATAAAAATTCGCGACATTCGGAAACGTATGACGGAGGTGTGACATGGCAACGTAAAAGAGAGCAGCAGTTTCTTGTTGCCGGAGCCTGCTGCTGCTGAACTCATGCGCGAAAGGTCAGCCTGTCCATCATCTCTCTGTATGGGGCGGTTTCAGCCCTTTTTTTGTCCTATGGCCCACTGATATCAATTAGTCAGCCATCTACAAGATCTTGTCCTGGCACCTCAAGAATTGCCAAAATCTTCATCCGCCGCAGGGCATCGGTAGGGCGTTGGAGTTTTGCTTTCTCAGGTTATGACCTGATGCACCTCGCTCCTATAATTGATTCCTTGCGATTGTTCTTGTCAAGAGGCGTCTTCAAACGGTCCCTTGTTATTATGTTTGAATTCATTCTCTCAATCATATGTTCGGTTCTTCAGGCCTTTTGGTGGGGTGTGGACCGGCATCATCCACCGCTCTTTGCCAATGATCTGACATACAGCAACAGTATAATCATTTTGGCATAGATCACTAACTGACTAGTAGTAGAACGACACCGCCGTCGTTGCGTATTGTCTACTCCCACTTTTCGCCTCAACTGTGGCTCAGCTCAGCGGATTTCAGGAATACCTTCAAGATAAAAGAACCAATCAAGTGTGGCAAGTGCACAGCACTGCTAACATAAAGTTTCTCCTCAAGTATACTAATACAAGTGATGTTATTGTACCTGCAGAGTTGAGTGGTAACATGTATTAACATTTGCTGTTATGACGCGGTCGCCAATCCTACGTATATTGACTATACCTCCATACTCGACGTTAGTCGAACTCCAGGTAACATACAATGATCGACCTGTTATTAAGACAATTTGTCTCTTTTAAAGGCATCCGCCAGCTCATCAATCGAACACAGTTTATGACATACATATCATTATCATCATTCACCCTAGGTCTACTTTCGAAACATAGTAGAAGAGGAGTGTGCGGGAAGGTAGTAGTTCTCATTCATAATGTATATCGCAGTGGCAACATCGTCTTATGTAAGGCTGGTAGCTGGTAGTGGACGCTGATAGCTGGCCTTATGTCGTCATGGTGCTTTTATCAGGTAATCCAACAAATTTGCTAGCCAGCAACCAGGCAGGCCAGTATTATCAGACAGCAGAAGAGCGGACCTCCTCCTCATCCACAGACTCCTGGTTATGTATGATAAATGATTTTTGATTTGCTGGAACAATCCAGACTTGACTTAAAATATGTTCGGTTCGGCTGCAACTATCTATGATGAGGTGGAGCAGGAATTGCAAGAAAAACTCCATAAAAAAAGTTGAATGACGAAAGAAGTGCGTGGTATATAAGTATGATACGTATGTGGGGCACCTTTTCCGTCGTGCGGATGAGATCGTCGTCGATCTCACGAGCTTGCTTCTGACTTCATCGGCGGACAACACATCATCAATCCACGATTCTGTCATTCACTCATCAATCAGTCAGCAATCCACCATCCGCTATATGGAATAATATGACTGATCATTTCATCATCCCGTGATGATGATGGGATTGAGGATAATTTGCTCTTGCTGTATGATGGATTGGTGGATATAAAATATTATTTCTTCCCGAGTACGAGCAACTTTTCCAACACATACTATTATTAACAGGCGCATAACGCTTTCTTCAACAATCAGAAGTCGCCTGCACTTATTTACTGCCATTCACTACTATTCATACAAACAAATATTTCCTCATAATCATACAAAATGAGCGACGGTGAACACGCACTCGCTAAAACTGTTTTCGGCTCCGACCGACTGTCTGCCTCTAAGCTTTTCAACGTTGATGGCTGGGTCGTCCTGGGTGCGTGAATGTGTTTCTTGCCCACATACTATGCGACTGCTGATGGGCAGCAAAATCTAGTAACCGGTGGTGGTACTGGCCTCGGTCTCATCACAGCGGGTGCATTGGCTGAAAATGGCGCCAAAGTATATATTACTGGTCGAAGATTAGAGCCTCTCGAGGAAGCTGCGAAGACTGCCGCGCCTAAGGGAGGTAAGGGGACGATTATTCCACTCCAAGCCGACATGAGCAAGAAGGAGGATATCGACAGTGGGTAAATTCCATCTTCCATATGCGCAACTATGGTATTGACCCTGAACTCTTTTCAGAGGTAAAGGAGACTATCATTTCGAAGGAAAAGTGGTTGAATGCTCTCATCAACAGTATGTTGTATTGCTGTCATATGGAAATAGTCGCTGAATTTGTTCCAGACCACGGCGTTGCAATCACTCCCCCGAAGATTGACGAGGCCGAGCAGACTGCCGAGGGATTGTCAAAGTTCATGTATGATGAAGAGAAGTTTGACAACTGGTAAGTCGAGGTTGCTTTGCTTTCACAAATGACCATCTGTAACGCTATATCTAGGCTTGATGCCTACCGAATCAACACCGCCTCATATTACTTTACTTCCTTCGCCTTCCTTCCTCTCTTGGCTGCTGCTAAGAGCGTTGGTAACTATTCTGAGCCTGGTAACATCATCAACGTTGCTTCCGTCAGTGGAGTGGCCGTTACCTCTCAAGGAGGTCAATTCAGCTACAACTCGAGCAAGTGAGTAGTACCCCCATGACTTCATAGACAAGACTGACGATAATTGAAAGAGGTGCTACTATCGCTCTCACTCGTATGTTGGCTACGGAATTGGCTCGACGAGAGCTAGGAATTCGAGTCAATATGATCTGCCCTGGCTATTTCCCTTCGGTATGCCTGGTGTACATCATTTAGTCTGCATCATTTTATGCTGACAATCCACTCAGGGAATGACCGGGTATACCGAGGATGACACCCAGCCCAGCAAGGAGTTCAAAGACAAGATGGGCACGCCATTGGGTAGGACTGGAAATGCAATTGACTATGCCCAAACCGTCTTTAGCCTTCTTTCTGTGAGTATCGTGAGATGCTCATTGATTGATTGTCTGCATACTAAGTTCTGCCGTTAGAATCAATACATCACTGGAAGAGAGCTGGTCGTCGATGGCGGTTATCTGCTTAATCAGAGTGAGTTCTGCTGGAGCAGTTGATTGCAATGCTTGAAAAGTAATTGACCCAATGAACCATAGTCTAAGCTGCTGAAAGTTAATCCTATTTGTTGGTACTGAGATTGAAGGATCAGAATGACAAGTATAATAGTGCTGTGCTGTGCCGTTGTTTGTGATGATATGCAGCAGCGTAGCCAAGATCGTGCTGACCTTGTGTTATAAACATTGACAGCATTAGCTCCTGGTATTTGGCGGTTCGCATCTATTTTCCACAACAATTCTGCACTTCTACCTTTCTCTGTCCATGTTTGAGGATTGAGAGACGATATGCCAGACTTCGTTTCGGTAATGACGTCATATGAGAGAAGGGGAATCAGTAGTTGTGATTTTGCCGAAAAGGCACCCTTTCGGCAGTCGGCGGAATGCGGCGCCGCTGGAAGAAGAAGATAATAAGTGAGAATAGATAACTCTTAAATTAATTACCGCCACGACTCTGCTGTCCTCTACTAAACTTAGTAGGAGATCTTCCGGCCCCGATGTACAGTTAATTATTGAAGTAATCTAGGGCCCCTCCACTGCACACCCTATATAATATAAGTCCTTGCGATGTACATCTTGTCCGCAAGATCTTGCAGCCTTTACACTGACAGCACCAACACATCAACCACACAATGAGCAGCAGCCATTCTCTCGCCAGGTCGGTCTTCGGCACAGATGCCCTTACCGTCAACAAGCTCTTCGATGTCAGCGGCTGGGTTGCCATCGGTAAATATCCCCATTACTAAGCCCCCAAAGTCTGTCCTGATGCTAACAGATCTAAAGTGACTGGAGGTGGAACGGGTCTCGGATTGATCACCGCCGGTGCTCTTGCGCAGAATGGTTGCAAGGTGTACATTACCGGTCGACGACTCGAGCCCCTTCAGGAAGCAGCCAAGACGGCCGCCCCATCCCAGGGCCCAGGCAGCATTATTCCTGTACAGGCAGACATGAGCACCAAAGAGGGAATCGCTAGTAAGCCTTCTTAAGAGTTTACGTATCTGAGAACAACATGAGCTGAAACGAGGCTGTAGAGCTCAAGGATGTGATTGAATCTAATGAAAGATGGATCAACATCCTGATCAATAGTAAGTTGGAAAGAAAAGTTCTGGGGCCGGTTTAACATCGTA
>NC_006685.1:1183700-1298700 GCF_000091045.1 Cryptococcus deneoformans JEC21
CCCAAAGTCCATACTTTCCGTATTTGCCAGTGACATTTGCGAAAACATCTTCGAACGAGGGTACCTTGAGATACCTATATATCACCATACATTAGCCAGAGTAGACAATAGGATGATTTGCGCACCATGCAAGATACACAATGACAATATGGGCGCAGACAGACAGCAGTGCGAGGATACAGATGACGGGGACAAAGAATACCACGCCGGCGGGTAAGAAGTTGTATGGTAGTAGTGCCAGCAATGGCAGGAGTGGTAGAGGATGAGATAGAATAAGCGACGGTATGAGCTGCATCGTACTGTCAGCGCCAGCCAAGCTCGACATGCAACGCACTCACCTCGAGCAGCCCTCGCTCCGTCGCCTCCTCCTTGTACCTCCTGCCCCGTCGTCTGCCCCCTCTCCCTCTTACCAGCGGCTCGTCTACCCGCGCATCCGACTCCTCTTCATCGAGATCCATATCGTCCAAGTCCAGGTCGAGTTCGTCGTCGGGGTCGTCTAGATCATTGTCAAGGAGCTGGAGCGAGTTCGTGGAAGTGCTTCCCGAGCTGCTAGGGGTTTGGAGAGCGAGGGAGTCTTGCGATTGTGTTTTGTGTGGAGAGCTGTCTCCTGGCTGTGGGTATGGTGCGATGGATGTATGTGGGTGTGGCATGTATGGGGCGAGAGGTGATGGCGGAGAGTGTAATGCAGTGGACAAATAAATACGCGCGTAGCGTTATACGATGACAACGACCACAACGGTAGCGACGACAACAACGGCAGCGACAGCGGGCCTCTCACCATGCACCCACACCAGGCCACCTTCAAGCGCAACGCACATGTCAACTACTTTGTGCGTTGCCTCGCGGCCCTTCCTACAGCTGCCGAAGGACACGATTCAAATCGGTACGCAAACGCCGTGGACTATAATACCCGCAGCAACTGACGTCTCGGCCCATACAAGTGTGACCATCGCCTACTTTTGCTTATGTGCCCTTGACGTCTTGAATGCTTTGGGAGAGAAAACAACAGAAAGGCAGCGTGCAGAATGGGCCGAATGGATATGGTCTCTTCAAGTTTGCAAGCTGGCCCCTTCACAGCGAGAAGTGCACGGCTGACATCTGGCATCGTACAAACAGCGTCCGGAGGGTTCAAGGGGGCCACATACATGGACACGCCAGTGAGGTGCATACTCTCTTCTAGATTCCATAGCTGACTGGAAACCACCAGAACCCCACCACATCGCCGGCTCATCTCCCTTCAACTTATACCGCCCTCTTGTGTCTAGCTCTTCTTAGAGCACCGTTAGATCGACTGAACATTCCTGGACTATTATGCTTTCTAAAGTCATGTCAAGCAGAAGATGGATCGTACGTGCTGCTCAATCTGTGGAGTTGCCGAGAGGGATTGACGTACGGATAAAGGTTCTCGCCTCTTCAGGCCGAACCATACCTTTTGGAAGGCTTTCAGTCTGACGCTCGCATGGCCTACATAGCAAGTGTTATATCCCACATAATACAGGACCCTTCGGGCATAAATATGCCTAAACTGAAGGACTGGATCCGGACATGCAGAGTAAGTATCAACTGTCGGGAGACTACACAGACACTGACGAGTGAAAGACCTGGGAGGGCGGCTACGCTTCCAGACCTGGAGGGATTGAGGCCCAGGGTAAGTCAAAACTCCTTTGCTTCGACAAATTGTGTCTCAACTCAATATGCTTTTAGGCGGGACGACCTATTGCTCTCTGGTAGCCCTTTCCCTCATGTCCGACTTTGATAAATCCCCATCACCTTTGAACGACCGAATCTTTCAAACTGATACCTTGCGGTGGCTGGTCTCTAGACAGCTGGGAGGCTTCCAAGGGCGACCGGGGAAGCTCGAAGATGTCTGTTATTCATTCTGGTGTGGAGGGGCTCTTTCCGTAAGCGTTTCATATTCTTTATGTTGTAATAACAAATGTTCAGCTGACGCCTGGAAAGGTTTTGGGCCGAGACGACCTGATTGATCATGATGCCAATAAGTCGTTTCTTCTATCGGCGCAGTCGCCTTTGGGCGGCTTCGGAAAGGAGCCAGACGACTATCCGGATCCTTACCACTCTTACCTTGCTCTTGCTGCACTTTCATTATCACTGAATCGCTTCGGCGAGGACAAAGAAAGCAACTTTCGTTTGAAAGCACTCAATGTGAGATGGAATGTCAGCACTGAAACTGCAGAATGGCTGCAGACAGAGGTCACTAGGGTCAAGGAACAAGAACGATCATGATAATGATAACAACATTTGCATTTATACCTAGCATCCAACAATGTTTATCTATGTATATTCACCATTACAACAATTCCACATTCCATCATAAAGCTTTCTTCTTTCCTACCCAGAATTCTCCTCTCACCGGCAAATCCCCAACTTCGACCTCTCCCTTAACACCCTTCACCTGAACCTGCACATCAGACACCCCTTCAACACCAGCTAATGCTCCACCCTTGAAGATTATCTTGGTCACGAATCCCGACAGAATGCTATCCCTCCCTGGCAATATGTCAAGATCAACGTCGGACAATGGTGCGCGCACTATGAATCGATGTGGTGTGAAGGGGTCAGAGGAGCGGGTGGTAGTTGAAGGCAACCATTTCGCCGGGTGAATATGCCCAAACGCTTTTGGCGGATACTCATCTTTTTCTCCGTCCCCTTTGTGGTAGACATCGTCCTCAGGTGCAGGACCGTCGTAAATCAACACGTCCGGTCTAACGGCCCGCACGTCCACATCCACGTCCCGCATATCCTTGGGCATCTCAACTTCAGCCACAATGATACCGCCAGCTTTCATTTTTCCTTCCTTCTCCACAATGGTCATTCTTTCGATGGTTACCGAGCGGATTATTTGAGGGGGCGGAGAAGGACCGGGAAACGATAGGTCGAGTGAGAGAGAAGGGAGAGTCGAGAGGAGCCATCGAGGTGCTACCGGGAAGAATGAAGAGTTGGGGTAATGGGAAAGGCCCCGGACGATAATGGGTGAAGGACGACCGTGCAGGTAGTTTTGGAGAAATGCCGACAAGGGCGAAGTATCGTTACCACCAGTAGTCCTATCGAGATCGGCAATGACAGTTCCAGACATCCTGAGCTCAATCATCTTTTCCTGTCCAACAGTCACGGGTTGTAAAATGACTGTAGCCATTCTGACATCGTCTTCAGACGATGGTAACGATAACGCAAATGGTAAACCGAACGGGACGGTAAAGTTGCCATTTTGCACGAAGTCGAGGTGGCGAATAAAGTTGGGTATTGTAGCCATGGCGTTGATAACCAGACTTCGATCATCCGCGTTTGACAAAGAGTAGTTTTGGAGGGACACAAGGGCAGACAGGTCAAAGGGATGTCCAGGACGAGGCAGACCAGGTAACTGCGGAACTGCTCAGCCAGTCGTCAGTCCCATCACGCGCGTTTGCAGATGTGTACAGGACTTTAATAGAAGAAGAAGGGATGGGGAACTGACGTGACGCATGAGAAAAATTTACTAGACGATTCACTTACTAGGTAGTTCCATCTGCAGACTGACATCATTTTCCTTCATGGCCACCCATCGCCCCCACCACCTTTCTTCCCCATCTCCTAAACCCGTTTGGATGCTTTCAGCCCCCACGGCCACGTTCAAACCACCGTGCAGCCACCCCTGGTGAATAAAGTTCCATATTTCACCACTTGATGCCATTGGTTTGACGAACGCTGTGAAGGATATGGGTTCGAGCCAGGATAAGTCGGGATGATCCGGGCTGTAGGGGGGAACGCCGGTCACCAACGGGATAGACAGTGGTCCCAGCAAGTCGATATGACCCAGCGGTGGAGAAGAGTCGTTTTCGGGAAAGATATAGACCCCTTTGGAGATATCCAACGACATCTGCTTCCGTTGCAGCGACCCAATCAGCCAGTTCGCACTCTTCCTTCTCAGCGATTCCCACCAAACTGCACCCATGCCACGATCGCCTCTTTCAGCTGCCTTTTGCCGTTCTGATTCTTGGTAAAAGTTCTGAATACCCAGTGCGCGATCAACGTCAATACCACATGATAGTGATATGTTGACCAGGATACCGTCGTCGGTGACATTGACAACGGAGATGGATGATGGCGATGTGTATTTGAAGGCGGTCTGGGGAAGATCGGACAGTTCTGAAGGTGAAGGCTTGAATGAGGCCGCGAGTAGCGCTATAAAGAGAAGGGCTGATAGAAAGAGAGAAGCAGCGACGATTGAGACGGTGAGAAGGACTGAGCGCACACGAGCCCGGCGGGGAGGAGATTGTTCGGCAGGAGGTACAGGTTGAGAACGCGGACGGAAAGGCTCAGGCAGGAGGAGTGTGCGCTCATCCGGGGACTCAGCTCTTGCCTTACCCTTGCGGCTGGACATACTTGGAGATGGCTGGGACGGCGGTGAAAGATATGCGTGAAGAGTGGATGAATGAATAAAAGGAAAGACAAGTGAACCGATAGGCGGCAACAAAATACCCGATCGCTCAATCTCTTCGTCGTTGCAACGAAGTAGTACGTACTACGTATATTGGGTGTCGACGAATGCTTAAAAGTCATTAAAAATACAACAACCCGTACTATCTCTATTAAAGTAGTCATATGCTACCGCTTCTATACATTGCCTTTCCAGCTTAGCATCAATGTGACTCCACGCACAATCATGCCCTTCCATATTTCTTCCACCAACAGGCCCCTGAACCACGACATCTCCCCGTCTGGCTCGACCCCTCTTCCTATCCGGCACATTTGCCATGTATGCCACAACGTCGACACGCCTGCGCCCACAAGCGGTATGCCTTTTCCCTTGGCGGTCGACGGGCCCCCGAGAAGAAATTTGACGACCTTTGCGTGAGGGATACTGTATGTGCCAAAGAAAGCTTCGTCATCGGCTATAGCACGATTCAGAATGATACGTCGAGGCAAATCCGGAATGAGACAGGCTGGTCTCCCAATTCCAACCATGTCACACGCTCTCTCCGCCAGTGAGGCAGCTATCAACTCTCTATTATGCAGGCCCCCCGTCAAGAGTATAGCGGGACCTTGTGGGGGAGGTGGAAGTAGAGGTAGAAGAGACGTCGTGAAATGTGAAAAGAGAGATTGGCGCTTGGATGGGGACGACAAAGTTTCAGGATATGCAAAAGCTGGTTGAGTATATGTTCCTCCAGATATTTCAATAATGTCGAGTAGTTGCCATGATACAATGGTCTTGATCAATTCTGATGCCTGAATTTCGTCGAGACCTGAGATCCTGTTAGCAAGATGCAGCCTAGCTTGAGAACGCATGAACCGGACTCGCCCCCTTGAACAAAATCAGAGCAGTTCACTTTGACGGCCTTGATGAATGATTTGGACGTTTTCCGGTTTATGCCCTCAAGGACAAGATAGAGAAGGTGTAAGCGTACAGGTACATCATCAGGAGCACCTGGCAGTTGCACAGGATTTGGGTTTGTCTATCAGTGTCTGTCAGTTGCGGCTTTTAACAGCATTGGCTGCATGATGACTTGCCAGCGGGGATAGGTATTCTGCCAGCAGGTACCCGTGGGCCGCATGCACCTGTACTCCATCCCATCCTGCTTCTTCAGCCAGCACTGCGCCCACAACAAACTTGTCCACGATCCTCAGCCAGTCCTCCGGGTCGTTTATCTCCTTACTCTTTCTCGGCCACACGGCATGACTCCACAGCCAGCCCATTATGCCGCCATCCATGTCTGGACGAGCTGAGCACGGCCCGATTGCGCGTTGGTAAGGCAAACGTGAAAAGTTCACGGTCGAAGATGACTGGAGGCCCGGATGGGAGATTTGCATTATAAGAAGAGGAGGCTCTAGATTTGAAGCGACGACCGATGCCAGACGACGATACGCTACCCGGTCTGCCGTAGATGGGGTTATTGTCAAGTCGTGCGGCGAAGCAAGGTGCTTAGGATCGATTTGGACATTTCCTTGAATCGTATGAGAAACGACTCTTGACCATGCACCTGAAAACTCACCCGAAATGACCATTCCCCACCCGCCTTGGGCCCATCGACCATACAGCCGTAGATGATTGGGCTGAGGGGGTCCCCCACCCAGACCGATGCCCTCTGCCATAGCAGCCTGCAAGTGTCTGAGGTTAGATCCAAAGAAAGCTTGGGCTACGGCGTTTCTTACCTTTACGAGTCTGTTGGGTACGCGGATACCATTGGGCAAGGTGAGGGAGTCGGTGATGAGGCTGATCGGATCTGACATTGTCTGATATGCAGGAGATGTCACGATGATATTACCGGCTACACGTACTATACGGGGATTTCATGCTGCGACTCGAAAATTGCGGCCGCCCGCCGCCGGGCGGTCGTCGGAGACGCGCCTGATAACTTGATAAGATTACCGTTGCGACGAGCGGAGATTCTTCGTTGGTGTCGCTGGCCAGCAGAATTGTTATGTGCTTGCCGAGCAGTACACATGCATCTTTCCATTCTCCAGTCCCGCTACCACACCCACTACCACACCCATATCCCTCGGTCCAACGGTGTCAAAAACTCGCACCCTGTTTCCACTCGAGAGTCGCACGCTGGCCCTGAATGCCGGTCCAAGGGCCAAACTATAAAGATAATACCAAGAAGACGCGTCTCTATTATCCCAAGCCCCATGACCCCATCCTTCTTTGTTTACTTTTTATCTTTTATCTTTTCCCCACGCATTATAATTTGTAGCTAGTCTACGTAAATATCCATTCCCCCACATCTTCTCTTTTCTTCAGTTCGACAATTAACACGATGTCTCGTTTCTTATTCACGTTCCTTTTTGTTCTTTTGTCTGTTCAGTTCTGCCTGGCGCAGCGACTGGCGACTCGTATTGACGAGGTATGTACGATCTTTCTTTCTGCGGAGAGACTAGTCATCAGGAAAACTGATGACTTGTATTGTTAGGATGGACATACTGTCGTTATCACTGGTCCAAATGGATATAATGGCGTTGGAACTCTCCCCTCGTGAGTCGCAAACCCAAGTTCCTTCGTAACCAGAGACGCGTCGTGAATCATGACGCGGTTAGAAAGCAGCCTTTATTGTGATAATAGCTGACATAACCGGTTTCCCCAACCTACAGTAGCACGGCTACGCCCATGTCCACTTCAATGTCAGCCAGCTCTCGTATGACCAAGAGCAGACTCGACGACAGTACGATGTCTTCCACCCCTTTGTAAGTCGCGTCATTCAGTGCAAGAAAAGGGTTAACTAACTATGCGGATAGCGCTAGTGCTCTTGACAGTTGGCACAGTGCTGCCAATGCTGCTTGGACGGAATCACCATCTGCTTCAGATTCGAGCAGGTAAGTCCAATCAATTATACTGATATTGTTGGTGACTCACCATTCAACCCCACCGCGTAGCAGTACCCCTGCAACCACAGCGTCTTCTACAGAAAAATCCGCCGCAGTCAATGGAGCCGCCTCTGCCGCGACTGATGCTTCTGCTACCACATCCCAGACTAATACTTCCGCCGTCATGTCTCATGCCGAAAGCTCAGCGACTTTGTCGTTGCCCTTGAATCTTGGTCCTGTAATCGGAATAACACTCACAGGTGTTGTTTCTCTGTGGGCTTTAATAGCCTAGTAAGGCCTCGAGGGCCTGTTATTGTTCCACCTTTACTTTTGCAGCTGGGCTGCTCCATTTGATTTGTAATCTCACGTATGAAACAAAACTTTCCCTAGCAATGCATCCTGGTACCTTGTCGGCCGCATATTTGATAGTGGCCCAACTGTACTTTCAGTTTTGTAATGGCTAAACCACCCTGTCGGATGGGATCACCGGAGAGGGAATTATAGTAACACTGGCGTCCCTTCTGCCAACTGCATCACCTTTGATGTCGAGCCTAGGGCCCAAGGTTATGCAAAGCCAGGCCAGTCGTCGGCGCGCGGAACCAAAATTATGCCTGCTGGAGGAGGACAGAGTTAACCTGGGGATGGCTGCTATGCATGGCTGAGGCAGAACATACTCCGGTGAGGGTGTCTGATACGTTGTGTAGCAGTCCAGCATGCATGGGCAGGTAATGAGGCGTCGACGAAGCTGGCGGCGGGGTGGAGTAGAGGGGAAAGAAATATCGATGTACCGGATTTGGGCTGCGAGGATGAAACCTTGTAACAATTAGTTCCTGGCTCGGCTGGCTGAGCTTTCTCCACTCTGCTCTTTCCACATTCAGCCCTCCACACCACATTTCTTTCCACAAAATACCGTGTTTCAAATGCCTAGCAAAAAGGGAAAGTCCAAGTCCAACGCAAAGGCGAACGCTGCTGCAAATTCCAACTCCACGCAGCGCGCTCCCAACCTTCCGAATGGTGCTCCCACTGTCCCGGACGAGGCAGCTCCTCAGGCGCCGCCCGCCGACGAGACGATCGAGCCCAAACCACTGCAGGAAGGAGAAGAACAGACGCAAGAGCAAAATCATGAACATAAGGATGAGGAGCCCTCTGGACCATCTCGGGGGGAAGAGCAGGAAGAGCAGGACGATGTGCCGGTGGATGAGCGGATAAGAATTCTTGAGGACGATCTGGAAACGATGAGGCAAGAAAAGGAGGCATTGGGAAATCAGTACAGAAGTCTACTTGGGAAATTAACGGCGATGAGGACGACGCTTGGAGATAAGCTTAAAGAGGATGCCGTGGGTGTCTCTTCTCTTTCTTTTGCCCATATGCAGAAACTGATGCGTGCTTCGGTCGAATACAGGAGGAGCTTGATCGACGAGAGACGCAGATCAACAATCTCGTTACTGAGAATAGCGAGCTTCACGAAACTGTCAACACACTCAAATCCGAGCTGTCATCCCTCTCCCAGGAATCTTCACACCTTTCTGCTCAGCTGGCTCAACTTCGCTCTCAGAGCGACTCTTCTTCATCAGACGTGCTCTCTCTCACACGTGAAATGAGAGAATTGCGAGGTGAAATGGAGAGATTGAGATTGGAGAGGGAAGAATGGGAAGTAGAAGCTGGGAGGGAAAGAGAGCGTAGGGAGACATTAGAGGACGACTTGAGGGTATTCGAGAGAAGGGAACAAGATATGTGCAGTGCTTTGGAAAAACTCGCCGAAGAAAGGGATAAGGAGAAGGAGAGGGGAGATAATTTGCAAGAGGTGCTCAGCGAGTTTCAAGCGGGTGAGTCCCTTGTAAAAGGTTAATTTTGCAAGGTGGATAATACTAACAAGCCGCATAGCGAAAGATTCAGAAATACAACGGGCAACTGTTGAACTTGAAACGCAGCTCCGCACAGCAGCAGAATCCCTTTCAGAATTCAAGCTCCGTGCTGCCAATGCCGAAACTCGATTGTCCGAGGTTTCTTCTGATGCTAGCAAGTCCTCCGCTCTCGAAAAGGAACTGAAGGACAAGAATCAGATTATTGGAAAACTACGACATGATAGTAAGTTGATAGCGCGCGAACATAACAGCCAAAAACCTGACATCTTTCAGCTGTGGTGAGCAATGAGCATCTGAAAGAGGCGTTGAGAAGGTTACGGAAGAACCAATCTGATAACAATGTTGACCGGTGGGTTTTCGTCACTTCTTCATTGTCGTCGGCTTTTTCTTACTTTCATTTAGGCGCTTGGTGACAAATATCCTCCTCTCATTCCTTATGACATCTCGGGGTGACCCTAAGCGTTTCGAAATGCTATCTTTACTGGCCACCATCCTTTCATGGGACGATGCCGAGCGTGAAAAAGCTGGGTTGCAACGTCAAGCTGCCGCTGGAGGAGGAAGTAAAGGAAAGGCGAGCGCGAGCAAGGGCAAAGAAACTGAAAAAAGTGCCGAAGAAGAGGCTGCAATGAACGAAGTAAGTCAATCAGCCCATGAGTTTGCGGCATTGTGTAGCTAAGTTGCTCGAACAGTCTTTCAGCAACTTGTTTGTCGAGTTCCTTCTCAAAGAAGCTTCTCAAGGCCAACCGTCTCAGACTGGTACATCAGATCACCAGCCCCACCGAACACTATCATCCCTTTCCCTCGATTCGCCTCCTATATTCTCACCTCCTCGTGGTCCTGCAGCCGGTTCCATGACATTTTCACCCCCCGCCTCTTCGCCTAGACAAAGACCTCGAGAAATGTCAAGCAGTTCATCCGTATCGGAATGGCCCATGATGATGGGCGGGAGAAAGGGGAGTTATGCATTAAAAGATGTGATGGAAGGGCAAGGGCAAACATATAATCCTTAGGTCTTGAATCAGATTTGATTTCTGTATGATGCACTTGCCATGAATGATGAATGATGTCCGTACATAGATGCTGTACTATTACGAATGCATAAACAACACATCCGCCCGGTTTGCATGCATACATAAGTACTCATCACACAATTTTTTGTGTTCTCCCCTGCAAGTCTCCGCAACATCTATGACAACTTCTAGTCGATCCCATTACTCGGCCTTGCCAGCCTTCTCGGCCTCTTTGATAGAGGCAGCATCCGTCTGGGGGCCGGAAGCTTTACCTGTAAGGCTCTCAAACATGCCGCCAGAGGACTTGAAAGGTCGGGCGAGGTCACCCTCGGCCTTCTTGTTCCAAAGGTGAAGTTTGGCAGGGTTGGACTCGAGGGCGCCCTTGAGACCCATGATGGATTGAATGAAGAGGGGTTGAGTGTACTTCATGTAGCCGTGCTATATGTAAAGTCAGCATGGACAAATTCAAAGCTGGTAGATGCTACTCACAAGGAAGGTCATAATGGCGACGCTCTGAGCGGAATTGTCAGTGACAGGTGGGTATAGGGCATAAAAGGACAAACGATGAGTAAGCTCCTGATAGCCTTGCCAGTTTCAGCAAGGTCGTAGTCTTTGACAGTAGTTTGCACAAGTTCAGGCTTGGCATCAGGGTTCTATGCATTTAAAGTCAGAATTACTGGGATGAATATTAGTGAATAGGCGACAGACCATAGGGGAAGCCGGATTGACATATTTCAAGACCGTCAAGTCGTTCTTCTTCCTAATCTATCCGACTGTCAATGGATGTCGCCACATATCGCCCACGAGAGACTCACCTTGAGAGTAATGAAGTAGTATATGGCAAGCGATATGAGCTGAGCAGAAACGTAACCGATACGAAGGTAGTTTACGACCTGTGGGTCTTCCATGGGGATCTTTCGAGCGACTGCATTATGTGAGCTGTGGTTCTTCACGCTGTTCAAACTGGACGTACCCTGCATGGCGCCGAGAGAGAGGATGAGGTTTGAGACGGCTGGGTTGTTCATTGTTGTTGTGGAGACGGGAGATGGGATTGAGATGGAAATAGGATGTAGAGATATATGATATACAGTGGAACCTGGCGGAAAGAGGAGATGGAATATGTGGAGGGCGGACGTGGAGCCACATCTCCATAACACCGAGATTCGCCGACGAGCTTCTCCCGGCGTTCTCCTGCATAATCATCCGTATACAACGAATCCATCTTCAACCATACATCTTCAAAAATGCGGCCCCAGCTTTTCCGCCCAGCTCGTACCCTCGGTCGTCGCCTCAATTCCAGCAGCTCCAGCCCGCAGGCGAACCCCAACGTCCAGAAGGCCGTCGAAAACGCCCAGAAGGCCTATGCCCAGACTGCTGCGACCTTGAAGAAAGCTGCTGGCCCCGTCGGGGAGAAGATTGGTGGTGCTCTTGGTGGTGCGTGTGTAATGCTGGAGATATAAAGATAGGAGCTAAATTCGGCTTCAGGCTACCGTGAACCCGTCGTCTACAACTCAAAGGTCTTTGCTTCCATCTGTCGTCAAGTCTGGCAAGCCGAGAAGCTTTCTCCCCCTCTCGACCTTGCCACATGGGCTCGCGCCTACTCTGAGATCTACGCCAAAGCTTCCAACGGTGGTTACTGGAAGAATGTCTTGAAGACTGGTGCTTGGGCTGGTTTGGGTGTTGCCGTGAGTAGAGCCGATCATCGGACATTCTTCTATTATTCGTGTTTGAAATGCTAAAGAGCGACCATTGTATAGGCTCTTGAGGCGTACGGTATCTTCAAAATTGGCGAGATTGTTGGTAGGCGCAACTTGGTTGGTTACAGTCTCAAGGAATAGAGTGTTAAAGGGTGCGAGGTGGGGATACGTGACAGGAGGCGTGTCACGGGCAAAGCGCACGAAGAGGCATGACACGTCTGGAGTTTAGACGTATGCATTTGGATCCGGATATCAACCTGAAGTGAATACTGTTGTATGGTCAACTCTGCAATGCCAAAATGAACACTGGACCAGGAACCATTTTGAGTTCTGAGGCAGACTTGATTGCCATTGTGGTTGGGCGAGATACAAGGGGTGCGATGCCCAATTTCTCTGATGAGCTATGGCGGATTTGGTGTTTTGCAGGTTCCCTCGCCTCTTAGGGATGTGTACCATTGCTTGGAGCGGAGCCACGCAAAAACCATACTGCCGTATTACAGTACAAGTGATATGTTTTGACTTGAAAATGTTGATTACGTAACACAAGCTGCATTCGAGTAGCAATATATCGAAACAAGACTCACTCCGAAAAGTGTCGGTGAATCTCATCTCTTATACATTGTCCATTTGCCTCTTCTGCCTTCCTTCCAAAAAATCGTACAGAAGAACATATACCATGGTAAGTATCATGTAGGAATGATTTTCGAAGAAGGCGCTCAAATTCCTCCGTAGCCTACCATCACCGTCGACAAGGCCGAGCTCTATAGGCGGTTGGAGAAGGAGTACTGTGAGTGTTTATTACACGCTTACTTGCACGCCACTCAATAATACATGTAGCCCACGAAGAGTTTGATGAACTATGTTTCGAGTTTGGTATTGAACTCGACGAGGACGTATGTCATACATTCCTCCAATCGTCACTGATTCACGGGCTCTAACCGTCACTGAAAACCTATAGACCACCATTCAAGTCGAAGAAGCTCGTAAAAGAGGACTTCCTACTCCACCCCCTCAGCTCAAGATTGAGATTCCAGCCAATCGATACGACTTGCTCTGTATTGAAGGCCTCGCTAGGGCCTTGAGGATCTTCTTGCAAAAGGATATACCCCCCAGCTACAAGCTCGATATCCCCGAGAAATTGCAAGAAGTTTATGTCGAAGCTTCTGTATGTTGATCCAGTCCAGTGGACAAAATAGCTGATTTAACCGATTCAATTGTAGACTGCTCCCCTTCGACCCTACTTTGCCTCAGCCGTTCTTCGTCTTGCCCGACCCATGAACCAACTCGAATACGAATCTTTCATTGATCTTCAAGACAAGCTTCACCAAAACCTTTGTCGAATGAGGAAGTTCGTTGCTATCGGCACGCATGATTTGGACACTATCGAGGGACCTTTCAGATACATGTGCAAGGACCCTAAACAAATCAAGTTTGCACCACTTAACAGGGATACGGAGCACACTGCCGAGGAATTGATGACCATATACGAGGTACGATTTGAACTGACGCGCGAAACATGCGAGGTCACTTACGGATTTCATATGCTCCTTAGGCCGATAGACATCTCGCCAAGCACTTGCACCTCATTAGGGATGCCCCAGCGTATCCCATCATCTACGACAGCAAGGACCGAGTATTATCCATGCCCCCTATCATTAATTCTCAGCGTAAGTCACATCATCGACCTTAGTGAACATTGTACTCATGATGAGCAGGCTCTAAGATCGTACCTGGCAAGACAACCAACATCTTCATTGACACAACCGCCACTGACAAGACCAAACTGTAAGCTTTCCAGTGGGATTGATGAAGATGAGGCTGATGATTTGAAGTGACATTGTCATTAATATGGTTTGCGCCATGTTTGCTGAGTACTGCAGAGTTCCTTTCTAGTGCGTTCTTTTCAATTCTGAGGACCATGTTTTAACTGTATTCAGTATCGAGCCTGTCAGAGTCCACATGCCTGACGGCACTTCCCACATAACTCCGCCTCTGGAACCACGTGCCACCACAGCTTCTTCCTCTTACATCAATGCCGCTACCGGTCTTGCCTTGTCCCGCCAGGAGATTTGCACGCTCCTTACCCGTATGTCTCTCTCTGCCACCCCGTCGCCTTCAAACGAGGATCTCCTCGACGTTCTTGTTCCTTGCACCAGGCCAGACATTCTACACGAATGTGACATCATGGAAGACGCGGCGATTGCCTACGGCTTCAACAAATTGCCGAGAGAGATGCCGACTACGAATACTGTGGCTAAGGCTTTCCCTGTGAATAAATTGGGCGATATCATCAGAAAGGAATGTGCGATGGCTGGCTGGGTTGAGGCTTTGCCTTTGATTTTGGTAAGTTTCAGGACTATAAAAGAATAACTTTACCAATGCTTTGTAGTGCTCTCACGACGAAAACTTCGCCTGGCTCAACCGTCCTGATCCTGGTCACTACGCTGTCCACCTTGCCAACCCAAAGTCACTCGAGTACCAGGTCGTCCGTACTTCCCTCTTGCCCGGTATGCTTAAAACTGCTCGCGAAAACAAGGCTTTGCCTTTGCCCATGAAGATTTTCGAAGTTTCCGACGTTGCCATCCAGGACTCCACCGAGGAAAGGCAGGCTAGGAACTACAGAAGGCTTTGTGCGGTCTATATGGACAGAAAGGCCGGCTTTGAGGTCGCTCATGGATTGTTGGACAGGGTGATGCAGATTTTAGGAGTTCCTCTCTTGGAAAGGAAGGAAAATGAGGGAAACTACGGGTACTATATTGCTTCTGCAGATGGTGAGTGACCTCTTTATGAACTCCTCAACTGTCATGCACTAACTCTGCACAGATCCTACGTATCTCCCTGGCAGGGCGGCTCACGTTTTCTATCGACCCAAACCTACTGTCCAGCCTTCTGAACCCACCCCCTCAGCTCCTCCATCCAATCCCATTCAATCGTTTACTTCTGACCTCAAGGCAGCTTTGCACGCGGAGAAGGGATCCTCATGGGAGAGGGATATCGATATTGGCTCTTTGGGTATCCTGCACCCCAGTGTACTTGACAACTTTGAGTTGATCAGACCTTGTTCCGCTTTGGAGATCGACGTGGAACCTTTATTGTAAATGACCCCATTCGGTCCATATCAATATAGACAATACATGGGTCCATGTCAATATAGATACATGAATGAGGTGTGAGGGGGAATGAAGGTGCAATCTAAAGCCATACTGCCCCATGGCTATGATGACGAAATCTTAGGAAAAATATTAATACATCTAACAATACAGCAGTACATAACGGATTCGCTCTTAAATACCACTCGTGAATTCTCTTTGCTCTTTGATCATCTTCAATTCTTCCAACCTATCTTTCAATTTGGGGACGCTCAGGAGTTTGTGTTCCAGCTCTTGCTTTTCTTCTTGCAATGCCAGTCGTTTTTCGGCATCAAGATGAGTAAACGTGTACCCGCCTTGTCCATCATATTCAAGAACCATGGTGTGGAACTTCCAAAGGGAGGGTCGATGGGATACCGTCATTAGAGTGATACCCAGGGCTACAAGGGGTTCAATTGACAGTTGTCACCAGAAAATGGAAAGACGTACAGGTGGCATGATCATACATGGTCTTTTCAATCTCGAGTGTCACCGCGCTGGTGCATTCGTCCAGAATTGCGTACTGAACGATTCAGATCAGCGAATGCTTTGAAACTTTTGCTGAACAGACTTCACCTTTGGCTTATGATAAAACAACCGGGCCATGGCGATCCTCTGTTTGTCTCCACCACTCAGAGTGTCCCTCCATTCTCTCACAGCGTCCCACCCTCCTTCTCTTTCAATAATTCCAGCCATCTCTACTACTTCAAGGATCTTTGAAAGATCCTCATCAGATTTTCCATGGGACAGCATATCAGCGTGACTGTGGGGGTAGATTATCTGGTCACGAAGTGTACCGGTGCAAAGGTACGGCCTTTGCGGAATATAAGTGAACTGGTTCGAAGGGGGCTTGTAGACCGTTCCCCCTGAATGATGTTAGCATTCAGCCACACTGGTTACAACCGACCCTTACCATAAACAGGCCAAAGGCCACCAAGGATCCTGAATAAACTGCTTTTCCCGCAACCATTTGGACCGATTACTAGGAGGTGTTTCTAGTGACCGCATTAGTTCCAAGTGCTTAACGAACTAGATTATAAGAACGGCTTACACCAGGCTTAACGTGGAATGACATAGACTTGACTAAGACGTCTCCATTCGGACTGATAAGGGGGACTTGATCAAACTCGATCTCATCTGATTCTATAATCTTGCCTCTACCTTGCAGAACTGACAGATGTTAGTAATCAGGACGCTTTTCAGTGACTCTGATTCTAGGAGCACCCACGTACTTTTGGCATTATTCTCAGTGCTAACACTGCTCACAAGCTTCTTTTGGTACTCCCCTTTTTTCGCGTGTTCCATTGTTTCGAAAAGCTCTGACACTCTAGAGGTATACCCAGCTAGCTCTGCCATGTCCTGATCATTAATGAGTATGACAATTCTTCAACTGTTTTGTCCTGCTCACCTTGTAGCTATACATAACTCTTCCAAAGGCATCACTTGAGGATAATAGCAATCTTCGGTTCGTTACAAAGCCTGCCATTCATCAGCACATTGAGAGGTAACCAAGATTGGGATACTGACCCTCAGTTCTACTTCCCAGATCTCCTTCCTTCATACCCAAAGCACTTCCTCCAAATACAGGTATCGCGCAAATGCACAGTCCCAGACTGCCCCACAACCATTTGATGACACCTTCTTCCGCCATTCCGTGACCCACGCGAATCTTTAGAATGCGATTGATGTGCTTGACAAGCGCAAAATAGCCCCTTTCAATAACATTCTTTTCGAACTCCTCACCATGATACAAAGCTACTTCCTCAGCTGATTCAAGCAAACGGGAATGGGTAAAACGGAGTTCGCCCTCAAGTTTGGCTGGAAATGTAGTGCAAGATTAGCCAATGTGAAAGACTGTGTTAAAAGTCACCGACCTTCATGAGCTGTATAAGCGCCAAACGGTGGAGTAATGGCCCGCACTGGAGACAAAATCAGACGGTGCACGCATGATGATGAAAAGCAGATAGCGGACTCACAGAGAGTAGCACTAGTTTGTACAAGGATAGTCAAGAGTACAAGGCTTTCTGCACCAACATTCCTGGATAGTTGATAGTTGTAAAGTCTATACTCCATTAGTCCTCCTCGGCCTTGCTCAAAATCTGCAGACTTACATGACATCTAGCACAGGCTTGGCAATGTTTGAGTATATCTCAGCCAGCTTGCTACTAAGCTGCTGAATATCTTCTGCCAAATATTGGTCTGCATTCTTTATCCTGTCATCAAGATTTGCAAGTTTGTAGAATAATTGCTCGCCATCCTTGTCGCCACCACTTTCGACTCCGGGCGGGTCAAGGTACATGGTCAGAGCGTACTTGGTCAACCTGGAAATGCCATCAGAGGAGAGGTCTTTGGAGAGGTGAAGAAGAATCACCTTGTACGATAAGCAAGGCCCAATTCGGACTGAAGATATTCCAACATTGAATTGGTGTAAGTTGCCGGAATAGCGACTAGTAACCACCTTGCTATGTTCATAAGGAACGCATGCGGGTTGGCAGTGACAAGAGAAGAAACTATTCTGTAACTCTACGATTTAGCTTCCTGGTCCAGGTAGGATTAGTTAATATAGATCCATTTACCTTCCATCAAGGTCAGCCACATATAGACTCAACCCCGTCCTGCCGACCAAAAAAGCCGAGTGCAGCGCCAGCATGGCGGCCTCTTTACTTTTCAGACTAGGTATAACAATCCTAATAAGTCGCTTCAAACGAACATGGAATAGTGGATCTTTGATGGACCCCGTAATACCATGCTTGGCACCTGTTTTTCCTTATAAGCATTGGGGACGGCACCCTCAACCGGCATAGACCAACCTTTATCTCTTTTTCCATTTCCTTTTCCTCCAGGAGCTCCTTTGGCACCCCTACCAGTGAGAGATCCGTAGGTACTGATAAGACAGTATATCACAAATGCAGCTGTGAATGCACGTTGGAATATCGGGCGATGTTGGAGATACGAATTGAGGATGAATTTAAAACGGGAGCGGAGGGTGTCTTTGGTTAGTGGAACTATGTGGGAGGATGGCATGGGTGAGTTTGTCTATGGTTCTGCTGGTATATTGGTTGGGTGGACAACTAGGCATTTGTCGTTTACTGTCCAAACATAATAGACATCGTCCATCGTCCGTCCATCGGTGGCTGTCAAGTCACTGTTACTTTCGCACATGCGCGCATCCTCCCACCGTCGCACCGGCTATCATGCAGTCGCACACAGCCGGCAACGCGGTTTATTTACCGGAAGCATTTCTGTCCTCCTCCTTACCTTTCTTTTTCCGCGCACGTCAATCAGACTCGGCATGCGTGATTCTTCTGAGCAGACGTTTTGTTCTTCTCGCACATCAGGGTCTAAAATCATTCGCCTACGCATTTTCCTTCCCTTCAGCGGAACTGCAAGCGAAACGAAGTGCATGATTACTCTCCGACTTCACCTCTGTCGTCCGTTGACACCACAATGGCTTGAAATGGAACGAAATATGCAGGTCATTCTTCGCTGCAGATTATCAGCACGTCTCCTTTGACCGCCTCGAGGACTTTCAATAGTACAACGATGTCGTTACCAGACCTGCTTGACTCACTGGATATGACAGCGGGTATAGGAGCGAAGGCCTGGAGCTCGGGTAGAAGTAACATTGTGACGAAAGTATGAGATATGGCGCTTCGTCGATAACATCTTGGGCTCAGATGAAGTGTATTTAAAGGTGGGCCGATTGATTTTCATTTTAGCATCAAATAAGTTCTGCAATAAAAGTTCAACTAAGGACTTGAAGATGCCTGAAGCCAGCACTGATAGTAGTACTCAAACCAGCGTTTCTCAGCGAGACGCTACAACGACCTCGCCGAACACCACAGAAGTCACGTAAGTTCCCCATCCTATCTGCTGGAAATGACAAAGTTAAATGATGCTATGTTCTGGATACAGTAGCTCTATGGTCCCTAACATCCCCCCTCATCTGGAGGAAAAGTGGCAAGAAGTCGTTATTAGGACTCAAGAGTACGTCGAGAGTCGAGCTACTGGATCTGGGAGAGCTATCCCTAGCCTGTCACTGAATCCGAGGCATTATGATAGTCAACCTTCCCAGGCAGTCAGTAGTCATCTAAATACATGACTTTCTACACTATACTATAGATAGCTAGAGGGGATAAAGCATGGATGAATTTCGAAAAAAATTTCCCTTTGCCTATCAGCTCAAGGTAACCCATCTTTCCAGGCCATGTCCATAGCTTCTTGTTGCTTCTTTTGTACCCACTCATACGCAACACTAAAAAAGCTCTCAGTTTTGTCAATTTCAAGCATTGATTTGACCCACGAGAAATCTTTGCTGGCCCAATCCCCATCCCCATCTGAACAAATGGCCTCGTATATGCTTTTCGACGCCGAAGTCAATGGTGTGGCAAGGTTATGTTTATTGGCCGCCTGTAGGGCCAGGTTCACATCTTTAAGCATCAAACGAGTTTGGAAGCCACCGGAATATCCGCGAGAAGCTGGGGTCCCCGGAATCGAAGAGATAGGGGGATTAACACGGGATGACCAAGAGGAACCTGAGGAAGTGTTGATCACGCTTTGAAGAAGAGCAATGTCGATGTTGAGTGAACGTCCCAAGGCAAGACCCTCCGATAGCGCTATTTGATTCGAAGCTAATACAAGGCTTTTTCTGAACTCAGTCTTCTGCAAAAAATTGACCTCTTGGTAGATACGTACTTGTTGCAAACCTTGACGCCGACGCCAGTACCGCTTCCTCCACACTCAATTACACCCCCCTCCCTTGCCATCATTTGAAGAAGTGGCATTGCCAGACGGGTGGCTATAGGAGCAGGGGATCCGAACATAATCGTCAATTCACCCCTTTCAGCCGCCACTGTGCCGCCTGATACGGGTGCGTCAATCATCAAGGCTGCCCTAGAGGTCGAATCATGAATGAGAGACGAAATGGAGAGGGAGACTGTCGGGTCGAGGGTTGTTTGGTCAACAAGCATTGTGTGGACGTGGATGGGCTGGGTAGCAGGAGTGGATGCATCGATCATTGATGGCGATTCCTTTTTAACTCCCTCCTCTTGAGTAACCGTGTTTGATAGTAGTGAAGTGTCTGATAACAGGAGGGTTTCCGACAAAGGAGGAGTATCCATTGGCAACTTGGCCAGGCCGGCCAGTATGCCATTGTCCTGGTCGAGATAAACCGCTTGAACCTGGGGTGTTGAAGGTAGCATCGTAAACACCTTCGATGCACCCATTACCATCCTGCCTATGTCAAGTTCCATTTATTGTAAAAGGTAGAAGCCAAAAGACCTACTCTTTTCCAGTCCCCACTCGCTCAGCTCGGCTCGCTAGATCTTGACCACCGCGGTTCCTTAATTCACGTATAAAAGACTCTGCTCTGGAGTCCTCATGCTCGCAGAACAGGAAGGTTGGCGTTACGGAAGGACTAACTTTTTGATAGAACTGATGTGTTTTTAGAAAAAGATTCAAAGCCATGGGATGACCTAGCACGCTTATCAGTAATCTGTTGGCTATATTGCTACGTCGTAGCCGGTCTGACGGTCTTTCATCGCATTAAGTTCGCCACTCACCCATAGCGCCTAGGCCTATCCAGCCTGTGGTATGAATACGCGGCAACTTGGTGGGCATCAGGACGTTCGATATATGGGTAGTGAAAAGGCGGTGCGACCTGTCGGATCATGTTGTATACGCATGTATATATATCCTGGCCATAGAGTATCAGCGGTCACCTGCCAAACGAACAGTGGACACCCTCCACCGCCCGTCCACATGGGCGTACGTAATCACAAATCCCATTAGTAGCCGAGTGCTCATTTTATCCTTCTTTCGTCCGTCAAAGGTAATCTCTGTTGTGTTTTTCATTCCCTCAAATAAAAACATCAATCATATAATGCCTCGCTCACCCTCCCCACCGCCACGTCTTCCTCGCCGTCCCTTCATTGAAGACAGCCCGCAACGCTTTAGAGATCGCGATCCTAGAGACGATTATCGTTACCGCGGTGAACCTTCTAGGTATCGAGGTCCCGCCGGTTTCGATAGAGATCGCAGGGATCCAAGAGACCGCGACTGGCGTGATAGGGATGTAGAAAGGGACTATGATAGAGGCTCTAGATTTGGAGGGCGTCAAAGCTGGTATGCGAGAGACAGGGACGCGGAAAGGATGAGGGAAAGAGATGATAGGGATCGAATAAGAAGTCCTTTGCCTGTCCGACCAGGCATTTCGCTCATCGATAGAGACGAACGACCGCGAGACGAACGACCGCGAGAGTCAATAGAAGGGTCAACGAAGGCCAGGTCTGAAGGGACACCAGAAGAAGGGCAGATAACGTCGCCTGTGGTAGCGCCTCCTACGATTTCAGGCTTGCCGCCGAGACCGCGTTCTCCTCCCCGCTCACCGCCTCGAAGGCGGTCAAGGTCTCCACCGCCTTTTAGACGGTTCGATAGGGAGTCTTGGAGGGATAGAGAACGGGACAGAGAGAGGGATCGGTTTTATCGACGACGATCGCCGTCACCATATTCCCCTATACGTCGCCGTCGTTCACCATCCGTATCAAGTGCCTCGACGCCCTCACGTTCTTCCCGCTTTTCTCCGATCAAACGCGGAATTTCACCCGCAGAACGAAGCAGGTATACACGTTCTCCCATGTCTGAGAAGCCGCAGCGCCTCACTTCACCCGAGCCAATGTCGCCCATAGACCATTCTCGACCTCTGTCACGAACATCCGTATCCGGGCCCACTCGCCCCCAAACACCAACCTCACTTCCTCCTACCTTGTCAACCCCACAACAACCTGCTCCAGCTTTAGCTCATACTCAGCCTTTATCAACTCCATCAGTCTCTACTTTCCCTAAACGTCCTCCCCCGACCGGGCCTCGCTCTGAACGTCTCGGTTTAGTACCGCCTACAGGTCCGCGTGCACTCGCCCATCTTTACGGGGGACGTCCTGCTGCCCCAAGAGTGCCCTACGCAACTCCCATTGCTGGTCTGTCCAGTACAAACCCGACGCCCACAGCAACCGTAAAAAATGACTTCCACGCTAGTACGACCCCTGAAACACCAACTGCTACATTTGGAGCCCATGCTCCTCCTACTGGGCCCAGTTCTGGGAGGTTGTCGTGGTCTGAGAGGAAGAATGTGCTGTCTCAGCCTCACCCAATATCGACATCTGAGCAGACATCAAACTTCAACCCTTATGCACCTTTACCTTCTTATAATGGACAGGCCGCTAATCGGCGAGGAGACTCTTCATCGCCTGCACCCGCACCACATCCATCTTCGTCAGTGTCAACAACACCGCTTCCACGAATTTTGACACCGGCTGCAGAAGAGTCTCCAAATGTGGAGGAATCAGTGGTCGCCGAAGAGGAACTGGCAGAGAGGAAAGCAAAGGAAGAACAAGCAAGGATCCTGGCAGAGCTGCCCCCTGTTTTGATCGGATTTGGAGGCTCAGCATGGGAGACTGAAGTGCGTTTTCTTATTTCCTAAGACATTCTTGTTTCTGACAAATAATAGTTGGCGTCACACATGCATCATTACACGTCACTTGTTCAAAATACTCTCCGCCTCCAAGCCGCTCAAAGACTTGCTGCAGCGAGTTTGGCTGATGCTGAAGCCGAGAGAGTCGCAGTAATGGAGCGAAGTAAAATTTGTGATGAGCAGTTGATGTCGGGTACATTGGGTGTGGGGATTATCGGTGGGATCTGATATGTCAGGTGACCAGTTGTTTAGCTGTCTAAAATGTCGATATGCCGCGTACATTACTCGCGAACGTCCCCTCCTATGTACTTGTATCGCGTGATTGCTGCATTCTATGCCAAAGGTATATTCGTCGACAGTGGAGGTGAAATTTCCTGCCTCCAGCCGGCCTGCTTGATGTTACAAATACATGCATACAAAAATGATAAGAAGGCCACGTATGGGCACGCGGTGTGAATTTGATAATACTATCCGAAATAGGTAAACGGATTCTTCCCTTTTCAGCCATACATAGCTTGCGCGTATGCCTCGAAAAGTTCCAATTAGCCCAAACATCCGCCGGAGACAGAGCCGAATTTACCTCGTATTCTTCAGAAGTCATCAGCTCCTGATCGTCTTCCGTGACGTCCTCTATCTTCTTCATTTGACCATTAACTTGGACGAAGGTCAGCTTCAAGCGCATTTCACGAGAGAGAAAGACTGTACCAAAGACCGTCTTTCCTAAACTTTCTCCCGCGGGCACCTCTTCCACTTCCGCTTCATCTCTCCTCTCAACAGTATCCAGCTGAACCCCTTCATTTATATCAACTCCAACTTCCTCAACGTCATCCTCTTCGTCCAAAAGCTCATAGTGGGCAGCAAGGGCCTGATCCCCAACCTCCGTTTCGTGGTCGCCGACATGTTTGGCTCTCTCGGCGACTTTCGCTCTTTGGTTTATATCGTTGATCCCAAGTGTTGTGGCATCGCCCGTGACAGTAGAATGAGTATACCATTCCGGCAGAGCATTCTGTTCTCTCTGCGCTTGTGCGAGTTTTTCTTTGGCCTCGTCGTCTTCCCCCCCAATGACAACTTCGAACTTTTTGCTATCTTCTCCGCCCTCTTGTCCATTCACACTGACCACGCCGGTCTTGACATTCTGTGCGATCCATGCGATGACGTTGGTGCTGGGGAGAGTAAGCACTTCAACAGCCTTGAGCGCATCCCTTATGGGTGCGGTGGCGATGTTGAATCGTTGCATCATATCTTGGAGTGACGAATTGTTCTCCTGGTCTATTGTGGGATCGTGTTCAATTAATTCCGCCTGGCAGTCTTCACACCTGAATGTGCTTGTTGTTGGATCAAAGAGATGTCCCACATCGAGCGTGTCATACACCCTCCCATCCTGGGGGCATTGGTATCCCCTCTGGCCCACTTCGCTCTTTATCCGCTCGTCAATCCCTTTACGCATCATTGCAAGTCGATATTTTGTGACATTGGCGAATTCACGGTAGTCAAGGTACCAGTAATGGACATCGCGGGTACGGCTATCACCAATTGGAGGCTTGTTAGAAGAATAACTTTGACGCATAGCTTGGGTGGAGAGCTGAGATTTTTTCCACTCGGGAAGAATTTGCTTTTCGCGGTTGACATGCCGTTTTACGAGCCGATGAAGGTGAAGAGTACCCATGTATTTCCTGACCTCATTTGGAGAGAGCCCTACCCTTTGACCCAAATCGATTTCTGTCATTCTTGTTATATATCAGTAGCAGCGGAGCATGGTTAATTCCAGGAACATACACGTTATACTGAACGAGCATTTTGAGGATAATGATGTAGGGCACATCGTAGAAGGAGTATGCAACTTGATATACGAGATCAGAGCAAAGTTTCTGTATTTCGTCTGAGGAGAGTTGAGGATTTGACATTGCGTGAGTTGGTACGAGGGGATCCGGAGAAGATGGGGGAAATCCAGGATGGGCAAGGTGTAACCTGGAAAGAAATGTTAATGATGATGATAGAGATACGATGGTATTCCCTGTATGAGAGACACGTGTAAACCACGTGGTTGTTCATGAAGCACCACACTCCGTCGGCAGCCATCACGCCCGACCGACCCTTGCCTCCACTTTTCTGTTCCAGTACTCTGACGTCGGGTCTCGCTCGCACGCATGCACACCCTGTCGATGTCACCTCTCATCGATCGTGCCTGCCATCGTCCTCTTCATTACTCCTCCTTCCTATTTATATATTCCCTTTCCCTTCCATACTTGCTCATACTTCATTCACTTAGGATACTATCAAGTAACGCGGTCTTTCAACAATGTCGCAATGGGCTCGAGACGAGCCATTTCGATGGGGGGAGAGTCGAGATGGCTGGAAAACCAAATGGAGACAAAGCTGTTTCTGCGGCAAAGGTAGACCAGCCTATAGATGTATACCTAACGTTCGCCAATTGACGTAAATGCAGTGGCTTTTGTATACAATAATGACCCCTTACAAGTCAAAGCATGCCACTGCGGAAACTGTCAAAAGCTCCATGGTCAGTTTTTTTCCGTACTTTGATTTCTAGCATAGCAGCGTTTAAATCATATCCAGGAGCTCCTTACCAGCAGGCTGCCATTTTTCCAAAGAGCTCGGTAAGGCTTGACACGCCTCCCGATCATATTCGGTTTTTGACAGCCTCCTCTGATTTTCACCCTCTTTCTTCATCACCGACCCCGCTTCCTCGCAAAATATCATGTGCTTCGTGCGGTTCCCCATTCATGGATGAAGGGAGAAACATGATTATGGCTTTCCCCCCACTATTCGAATTCCCTCGAGGGGATGGCGAAGCTGGCGTCCCTGAATCCCTACGAGTGCAAAGCCACATCTTTTATGGGCAACGGATTGCAGACGTTGTGGACGGAAAAGACAAATGGGAGGGGCATAAGGACCAAAGTAATAAGATGGGAGATCACGATTAGTGAAAAAGAATGGTGGTGAGGGGATTATGAGGGGCAAATGCATTGCAGATGAATGATCACGCATGTACACATTTGTATTTCAACTAGTTCGAGACGGCTTCTTCTTTTCTTTGCTTTTCAAGACGCAATTGAGGCAAAACGGTCAGGAAGAAGTTTTGTATGAAACTGTAACACAGCGACGTGAACCAATACAACACAACCCCCTATGAGGACGCATCCTATCAGCTTTCAATACATTTGATGCTAAGACTCACGCTTGGCATTTGACTAGCAATCATCGCAAAGCCAATAGCGCTGAACCTCAAAATATTGGCGAAGATTGACCTTCTGAACTCTGCCTGTCTGGCCAGAGAAAAAGTAGGTGGCTTGTCATTGGGACCAACCTCCACAAAACCGTCATCTTTTTCCTTGATTAATGAGTTTGTTGGTGCTTTCCATCTGGCCTGGCGCTGAACATTCAATGAATTGGAAGTGGACAAACTTCGAGTCTGGTTATTATGAGAAGTGGGCCCTGTATTGGCGGGAGGCGAGCGTGCAAAAAGGGGGGATGGACGGGCATTAATATCACCTTTAGGACTTTCAGGTTTGGGTATACGCCTGGATTGGGGCACTGGTGTCGCAGAGAGCCCAGCCTTCTTCTCATTCGATACTTTGCCTTCCAAAGCGTCCCTCACGTCCTTCACTCGTCTACCCACCACCTCCGCGTTACCGAATGCTACAGCCATACCCACTAGAGGTAAAATGCCATATCCATCTGCCTGTCCCAAAGAGTCAAGCCATAAAAAGCTCTCGGATGCCATGGGCGAACCGGGAAGGTCGAGTGCACGGCGAATGGTAAGAGATAGGGTTACAAAAATGGGAATGTGGGCGACTAGCGGGGCCCACGTAGTTACCCAGGGATGTATATTATGTTTCTTATGTACAGCTTTTTGAGCCTTGCGAAGCTGAACACAAGCCATTAGACCGATAACAATTCAGCACATGATGAAAAACTGACCTGCCGTCTAAGCTCAATCAGGTACTCCGCGTATCCCACACCTTTTTTTCTACATTCTTTGGCAACCGTTTCCGCCAATTGCTCATTGATTACCTTCATCTCAGGAGCAACAACACTTTGCATCTTCTTTGCTCTTTTTTTCTGCCAAAGAGAAACTGGCAAGGTGAATGCCGTACGCACAATAACAGTGAGAAGAATTAAGGTCGTCCCGTATCCCAATGGATGAGGAATAGATAGAAGTGCTTCGGAAAGGGGGTGAATCAACGGGTCGAGAAAAGTGGAGGCTGGCTGTAAAAGAGGTTCATGGAGGGGCTCTAGGGGCAAATCGACCGGGGAAGCCAACTGCGAGTCAACAGCAGTTTGGGTAATGGTGGCAGATGACAATAGTCTCAATTGATTCTGCCTTACTGCTTTGCTAGAGGCTAATGAAGGCCTCTCAATAGACGAAACTAGAGCGGATCTCGGGGTAAAAGTAGAAATCAGGGTGGATAACTTCCGGGAGGTCGGCATCGAATTCGCTGAGCGAACGGCTTGGGACGCGGAGAGAGTGGCCGTCCCTATCCGTAGACCAAACATGGCGCGTGTTCGAAGACGAAATGAAGCCGAGTTATCCAAATAGAGTGTTTCTAATGTTTTTTAGTGAGGAGAGAACCCTATTTACGAACCGGATATGAGTGCGATGAAAGTAGTGATGCGCCTTGGATTATTTTGCGAAGTGTTAAAAACATTAGAAAACTGGCCCCGCCGCGACGCACCAACCGACGGAAACCAGGAAACCGACAGCAACGAATGATAAATAAATTACAACGGCGGATGGTACCTGTATTATCTGAGTGAAAACAGCCCCACCTACGCCAACACCTCTCTTGGATTGTCTTGCCACTATCACACCATTCTTATATACATTACGCAGTCGAATCATGTCTCTTGCCCTTCCTAGCCGCCCCTCCTTCACGCCTAAAGCTAGTCAGGCTCTTGAACGAGAAGCGCTCGACGAAGAAGACGATGTCGATGACTCTGATCTTCTTGACATCTCCCATTCGAGAAAAAGATTAGTGGATGTGGATGTGGATCCGGATTTGGAGGGGGAGAAGGATGATGACGATGATGAAGGAAATGATGTCGGTGTTGGTATCGGAATAGGTACACTAGGAGTGAATTTGGCCGGTGCAGTGGGAAAAGGAAAGGGAAAAAAGAGAGATGCAGACGATGAAATTGAAAAAAAGGGCAAGAAGAGAAGAGCCGAGACATTGTGAGTGAACACTTATTTCCTTATCTGTTTTGCTGCTGAGGCAAGATCTACCAGCCTATTGAGGGGTCAAATGGATGAGGAGCAGGCCAGAAGGTTTGATACTTTCAGCACTGTAGCCATCAACAAGAATGCCATTAAAAGGGTATGTTCCGCACACTATTGTGAATCACCCAGGCTGACTGTCCTCAGTTAAATCGTGACCTGTTTGACCAACATTGTCCACCCCAGCTATCTCAAGTTGTAGCTGGTATGGCCAAGGTATTTGTTGCAGACGTTATAGAAATGGGTAAGTTATTTCAAGACCCTCATAATTGGTATGGCAGTATAACCGCGTATTAGCCAAGGATCTCCAGCCCCATTCCGCCCATCCCACAGGGCCTCTTCAACCTTATCACCTCAAACTGGCCAGGATGTGTTTAGAAGAACAGGGCATGGTAGGTAGCCGTACTCAAGGCTCTGCGAGTGGATTGAGAAAGGGAAAGGCGTTATTCAGGAGGAGATGAGATGAGCATCATTCGCTGTAATGGGGCGACTCCTGTATCGCATGTTGTATCATTAAGCACCGCTGTATGATAGCTATGTAAATACCCATGCCTGGAATCTTGCGTAGCTCGGTTGCATTCACAAGCTGGTGTTCTTCCTCGCTTGCCTCCTCCCGAGTTACATGGGCACGTGGCTGGAAGGCGGCGGCGCCTACCGCCTGGTGGCGATGGTGGTTGACGCGACTATTTGTCAAGCAATGTTGTTTCGCGGACGCGATCATTTTGATCGCCTGCAGCCGCCAAGTGCGCTGCCATCTTTCTTCTTTCGTCCTCTTTTCCTCTCTTTTTCGTCTCCTTCGCTCGATATCGGGTAGTACATTCGACACCACGACATGACAATCGGAACGATCAAGCCCAGGCGCAGTCTCGGTGCCATCATAGACTCTATTCCTAGCCAACAGGAATATGTTCCAGATTCTTGCTCGGAAAACTCAGGCTCCGATTCAGAACGAGATGCTCCCATTCCAACTCTCAAACCCATACCACTCACGCCTTTACCTCCCAGATCAGCACGCTTGATTAGCGAACTAGGGGCCGACCCCATAAAAATAGGGAAGAAGAACGAAAGAGAGGAGGCTAGAGCTGTACCTGGTGACGGCAAAATAGATACGAAGGTCCATGGGGCTGTCGACACTTTATTAGCGCCGGTATTGTATTTTGCCGTGCAGTGGTGAGTACCAGATGATGATCTAAATACACTTTCCTGACCTACCACAGGAGGAAACCCCAATTTAAGAAGCATAGTAAGTAATGTCTTGTGATGGCGTTGCCTAAGGTCATCAAGGGTTGTATAGTTGACATTTGTTTTCTAATCTAGAAACTTGGGATGGGGATGCCAACATCAAGGTAGAAGGTAACAGGATTGTAATGCTTGACGAGGATGGAAATCAGTGAGTTATCGTGGAGAACCTTGAGTTCGAGCATTGAATTTTCCTCCAGAATGGCCGCTACCAATGTTGGGGATAAGGTGATCAAGCCAGAAGCCGAATTTAAGATCGGTGGATATGAGATCATGGTAGATCATGTATTGCAACAGGACCAGTACGTTCGCGCGCACCATGCCATTAAATTTATCTAAAACCTTTTCAGATTCAAAGCTAGTACCAGTATTCTCAACAGACCTAAAGTTATCCCAACAATCAAAAGCACCGGCTACCGACCTGCATCATTCACAAAGCCCTTTAGACCTCCCATACAGAAAGCAAATTTGACCCCAGCAAAGCCATCAACTATGGAAATTGTCAACAATGAACAACACCAGTCGCCCATTTCCTCATCTTCAAAGCGCTCCATCCCAACACCCGCAGCCGCCCAACGAGCAGTTGCTGCTTCATCATTTTATACGAGACAATCACCTAAACCATTCAATGAAAGGATTGTATTGGGAGAGAAGAGCAACAAGGAGAGGCTACAATGGGGGGGAGCGTTATTCAACCCTCATGCTGAAGGTGCAGTGGTGATGCCCAGGCCTGGGGAAAAGCTGGCTAAATTGAAGTAAGTCTCATTCTTTTTTTGCTGGATAAATGCTGACAGATAATACAGAGGCACAACCATCGTGGATGTGGTGCTTGACCCCGTCTTGGGGAACTTATTGCGGGACCATCAGAAAGAAGGTGTCAAAGTCAGTATTGCCATCAGCACAGGATAGCCCAACGATAATAACTCCCATTAGTTTATGTACTCGTGTGTCATGGGGATGACCGGTGCGGAAGGCGAAGGATGCATCCTTGCGGATGAGATGGGTTTGGGCAAGACGCTTCAAACAATAGCACTCATTTACACCATGCTGAGTAGGTGCAGCCGTCCTTCAGAAGGTAAGCCTTGCCTAATGATTTCACAGAGCAGTCTCCCTTTGCCAATCAAACATCCATGTGCGTCTCAGTCTTTTGCTTCTGGACGTCATAACACTGACATTTATTGCTTACTGCTTCGTATAGTATCGGCAAAGCGATCATTGTGTGTCCGGTAACGTTGGTGGACAATTGGCGCAAAGAGTTCAAGAAATGGTGAGTGGCTGAATGCAGTAATGGAGTATGCTGCTGATCATTGCACAGGGTGGATAGGCGAGTGAACGTTCTGGTGGCCGATGGTACAGATTATAGGGTATCGTCTTTTGTGAGCAGCTGTTTTAGCCATGAACGACGCACGCTAAAAGACATCGTAGGTCAACAACAAGCACCAACATGTTCTGATCATTGGTTACGAAAGGGCGGGTCGTTTTCTTACCCTCCTGTATCTTTAAAACTGACTCAACTTACGGTATTCAGCTTCGCAAAGTCGTGTAAGCTCTCAAGACTTTGCTCAGATAATAAGCTTCTAATCTTTCATTCAAAGCAAAGAACTTGCTTCGTGCATTCCGCCAATTGACCTTATCGTCTGTGACGAAGGACATCGCCTGAAATCCAAAGACAATAAAACGATAAAAATGTTCGATATGCTCAAAACCCAACGCCGTATTAGTAAGTTTGGTTATAATCTCCTAATGTTCCCCCTTTAACTCTTCGAAGTCTTATCAGGGACGCCAGTACAGAACGATCTAGGTGAATATTGGGCGATGGTCAATTTTGCTTGTCCGGGTGTGTTGGGAAAATACTCGGCTTTCGCAAAGCATTATGAAAAGCCAATATTAAAAAGCAGAACACCTAACTGTTCAGCGAAAGATGTAGAGCTAGGCAGGGAAAGAGCAAATGATGTGAGGCTCTCTTTCTTAGTCATTAAGGATGTTGGTTGACCTGTCAATCAGTTAGCCAAGTTGTCCAAGGAGTTTGTCCTGCGAAGGACGGCTGCAGTGCTTGAAAATTATTTGCCTCCCAAGTGTATGTTGCGCTGACAATCCTTGAGGACTAAAACTGACAAACGCAGACGAGTACGTAATTTTTATCGCCCCATCCCTTCTTCAGCTTTCGGTCCTTTCAAACCTCCTCGACCCTAATATCGTCGGAAGCTTCATCCGAGGCTATGGTGCGCAGTCATTAGCTCTAAGTAAGTTAACGGTTTTCATCAGCCACGTCTGACAACCGGCAGTTGATCTCATGAGGAAAATTTCCAATTCTCCTATGGTAAGAAATGATTTGTTGCAGTATCGTCAGCCGTCCTCACACATAATGCGGTAGCTTTTAAAACGAAGAGACGACGAATTAGCACGAGCAAATGATGATTTAGGCTCAGCCACCTCAGCAGCAATCTCTGCTATCCCTAGCGATGCCAACATCAACGATGTGACTACGTCTGGCAAGATGCTCATGCTTGACAAAATGCTCCATTCCATCTACCAATGCACTGAAGAAAAAGTTGTTGTTGTGTCTAACTGGACTTCTACACTTGACTTGATCCAAGGATTATGTAAACTGAAGAGGTACAATTATCTCAGACTTGATGGTAGTACTCCGCCGAAGCAGAGACAAGAGCTAGTTGATAGGTTCAACAAAGACAAGGGAAGACAAGAAAGTTTTGTTTTTCTGCTTAGTGCCAAAGCTGGCGGAGTGGGACTCAACCTGATTGGGTGCGTCGATTTTGTGCGCGGGTCGTTGAGGAAGACTAACAGAGTGATAGTGGATCGAGGTTGATTTTGTTCGACAGCGATTGGTGGGCAGCAGGCTTTTTAATAGAGGGGCTAAGTTGACAATGGTGACACTATGCAGGAACCCCTCCACCGACCTCCAAGCTATGGCCCGGATACATCGGTCAGTTCTGCATTTTCAGTCGTGGCGATTTGACGTCTATACTTACACATGAAAAGCGACGGGCAAAAGCGCCCAGTCTATATCTATCGCTTTCTCACTACTAACGCCATCGATGAGAAAATCTATCAACGTCAAATTACTAAGACGGGGCTATCAGACCAGATGATGGATCAAACGCGTACAGAGAAACAGACGAGCAAAGATTGTATGTAATACAATGTGACTATAACTAACGCATGGTTTTCTGACTGACTTGGACCATGAAGCTTTCTCGGCAGCAGAATTGAGGGACATATTCACCCTGAATGTACGAACGGACGGTTGTCAAACACGTATGTGGTGTGCCTTTCCGTTGATTTGTTCTGATGTGACTTCAACAGATGATTTGTTGGGTTGTCAGTGCACGAGAAAACCTGTAGGCGAAACGAGGGACATTGCGGAAGGGGAGCATAATTCAAAGGACCTGCCAGACAATGCGTCTGAGGAAAGTGATAATGACGAAAACGATCATCCCACTTTTGTCAGTGCCAATAAATATGATCCCGAACCCGTGAGCGCGCTCCTTTTTTCAATCATCTTGAATCAAATCACTCACTGCTTCTCTCGTTGATTCAGACTCCCAAAATGCGTCGCAAGGTCGGTGAAAGTTGAAGTGAAATATTTAGCAGCCACTAATGATTGCACGGACTAGGCCATTCAAGAGCAAAAAAACAAACTCGCCGCGCTGAAGCACTGGGCACATTTCGATCCTTTTGAACCTGCATCATTCCGTGGCATACAAGACTCTCTTCTGTATAACGTACTGTTCGATTCGTGGGAGACTGATAGTGCCCCTTTATCCCAAAACATCAAAACATATGGCTCTCTGGCCTTCGAGAGCCCCCATGAAAGGCATGAGGATGATCTTGACTCAGATGAAGAAGTTTTGGTACCCAAAAAACGCAAATCTGGGATAGTAAGAAGTGGAGTCATGCTGAAGAAAGCGAGGGCAGCGGACGAGGAGAATACGGGGTTCAGCCAAAGAAGGCATAATCTGAGAAGCATCGCGGAAAGTGGAGGAACTGGGAGAGTGACATTTGTGTTTGAGAAGATATCAAAAAGTACCATAGCCTAAATTACGTCGGTGCTTGTATGAGGCGCTGTATAAATAGGAAGTCGTGTGCATTTGACGCGACAAGTCTAGATTTTTCACGTAGAGTATACATAAATATACTGGATGTAGCATGCAGTACAACAAGACGAGGATGACTAGGCCCTAACAGTAACTTCTCCTGTTCCCTTGTCTGTCCTTTTTAATTCTTCAATCTTCTTCACCCGAAGAACCAAAATGTTCATCTCGCCAACTATTAAGTTTCGAGAAGGCACTCCAAGTGATTTGTAAATGCCCCTTAAAGCCCCTGAATGGGATGTGATACTTATATCTGCGGGGAAAAGGTAATGTCAACAATAAACCGTTGACCACCTTGCATCTTGTACGTACAGGTGGAATCGTTGCTCATATCCAAAACTTGTGCGATCCCTGCTCCACATCGAGCCACGAGCTCTTCCTCAGTTTCCCGATTCCTAACTTCACCTGACTGCCACAACTCGTCCTCCTCCTTTACCTCTGGAGTGTATGTGAAGGAAGGAAAATCCCTCTGTAGCTCAGAGAGAGAAGATCGTTTATCACATTCGTGGACGTGCAGGTGCTCGCGTACGTTCTGATAATGGATGCGAGTCAGGAACAATACTCCCAGATAAATATGCCAAAGAGAGTAATTTACCTCAATGACTGTAGCTGGTACTCCATGACTTTTACCCTTGCCTTTATTCTCTTCGAATAGCCAGCCCCATTCAATCCCGCAAGTCTCCCCTGCACGCTTCATCGGACTCACATACCACTTATTGGGTAGAGGCATACCTCTCTTGACCTCCCTTTGTAATGCATATCCGAGATCTGCTGCTTGGGAGCGGCCAAGGTCTGTCAAGTCTGGGTCAAGAATAGGATGAAGGATCTGGCCCTATTAATAGAGGGGCAAAGGCGTTGCCAAGTTTGGGAAGAACATACTTGAGCTGATGGCCATTTGCCTTTGCGGATAAGATAACAGCATGGACGTACTATGTCATCCGGTATTTGGTATATTTCTTTGATGGTGTTGTGCTGAGCTTGAAGCAACTGTCAGCCATATACAGCTCAAAACGTCAGCCATTGCTGCATGTATGAGAGGCGAACCTTGGCCATGCCGAGCAGCAAAAATAACCTTGATTCCCTCTCCTTCAGGACATTGTTGCTGTAGTTCTATACGATTATCAGCTTCTACACTCTCTACTATTCACTGTGCAAAACGGTATATGCTCGCTGACCAGCTATGCGTCTCTTGAACTCTGCCCAATCGCCGGGAGGGGGTTGGAGGCCGAAGGGGCCTTTGATCTAGAATATCAAATGGTTAGTGGGAAGATAGATGTATGCAGAAGGTGTAAGTTGATTATTTAATAGGATATTCAGTTAGCACTTACGTCTTCGTTCCAATCAGATACTTTAAAGAATTCCTTGAGATGTGTATAGATGTATTTCATGACGGACAAGTATAAGGTGCAAGCAACAAGTAATGATCGTTAAATGGCGAGGAACAGTGAAGTGAGTAGTAAACTGGTCAAAATAAATCAAAAATCAACAACAGAAAGAAACGAGAGATACGCTAAAAGATGAGATAATTATAAAATATCGATCATCTCTACTACATTGGTATTAGTGTATATTCTGATGTGTTCCGCCTGATTTTCTGTACGTAACGAGCAGAGATGGGAGCACTGCCACCGACTGTCGGGCAGCCCAACCACCGTTCACCAGCTCTGACTATGGTGCTTTCAAAAAATCGGTGGACGGTTATAATTATTAGGCTACTTACTATTATAAACCACAAAAAAGTGGAACGCGCGATGCGAGTGGACAAGGGAAAATAAACGAGGGCCAGGCTTGTTGTTGCTGGCGTTGTGCTCGAGATAAGAAGCAAGGCCGGGACATTAGTACTTATGGAGGGGGACTAAAAAAAGGCGGGACACGCGAAGTGTTAATTGGGTTACTAAAAGTGTCTCCATTCGTGGATGAGTACGTAGTTAAGTGACTGAATGATTGCGATCGCTTTTTCTTTCCAATAAATAAGGTTATTCTTCTAACACCTATAGAAGCTGTCTCTATGTTGATAGAGAAAGAAAAGTAGTTGTACAATAATGTGAAGTTAAGACTGTGAATGCAATGCAACTGTGAAAGCAATGCCCTGCAGATACAACATCTGTCACCATAGCAACAGCAACAATATGAGTCGTTTGGCGATACAACGCTTTACAACCAACGGGGTCTTCTCCTCAGCTGTCCCTAACCCCCCACCTTTTTCTGCCCGGCTCGCTGGTAATTAAAATCCTTTACCCGTCCCTTTCTCGTCATGCCAGGAGTACATACTCTCGATTTCGGACAAGTAATTTAGGAACTTCCCTAGTTCAGAGTCAGACAATCTTGCAAAGATGCAATGGGCAGTTTACGCACAAAGATTTCTCTGGGCTTTCTGCGCTCTTGTTTCATGAGACGAAAGCGGCAGCAACCCCATGTCTTCACCATGGTCCAAAAAATCAAGCAGACTCGAAGCAACAGATCGAACCTTCTCGATAATAGTGAAACTGTTCACCGCTGTATGTTGTGTAAATTGAAGCCACGAATGAGATATTCACACAAAAACAGCACCTACCGAGAACTTGAATTGGAATTTTTTGCAAGATAGATAGCATGTCAACGACTACCTCATCCTTTTCATCTTGTGTCTGTTCTCTGATTGAGCGTTTCATCGCTTCCCTTTGGGCGAGGTCTAATCCATGGTGTGCTTCGTCTTGCTGAATTTCGAGGAGCTCTTCTCGATATTGGATAATTATGAACCGAACTAGTTGCTGTTCTTGTTCGTCAGTAATCGGCATTGGTATACAAATAACAACACAAGCTCTGCTCACCTGTGTGACGTAGATATTGGCCTGCTGAACTAAGTAGAAGTCCTTGACGAGATCCATGTCATGTTCGTTGGGGTCAGAAAAGATGGTATGAATGTCACTCTTGATTCTTTCGTCCCAATCTGGAGACATAGACCTATGCTTGAAATTGGCCCATCGCCTTGGTTGTAATAGGCAGCTCGAGGAGACGACTCACATGACAGATGCACTTGCGGATCTGTAATCTAACTTTAAAGGTGCGGGGCAAAAATCCATGATGGACATCGTACGGTTGTAAAGCTCATTAATCTCATTGATTCTCATTTGGAGCATTAAACCAGACGGCGACCTTATTTTATCTCGTCGACGCTTATCCAACACTTCTCCTGAAACTATATCATGAAGTTAGACGTCATATCAACATATACACCTGGTGATTCACTTACCGCGAAAAAGATGGCTGATATAGCGGAAGCCGCTCAACACTGAAGTGTAGGATTCGGGTTGTTTTGTATATCCTTCTTCCGTCAAGTATTCATCATCACTGATTGAAACAGATCAGTTTCGATCACTACACGATACTTTTTACCTACATGTCGTCGGGAAGCGCCACACTGGCACAATCGTCTTCATGGAATAATACAGGGAAAGCTCCTGTGAAAGCAAGTGTCTTATCCCCACCATACATGAGCCAAAACATCCGTCTCAAAAGTACCCGCTCAATGTTTCCCAGTGTAGCGTATGTCTTGATGGGCCAATGAGTCAGTCTGCCGTTGGCGCAACAAAGGAAGAAAGCTTACACCTTCCTCATGGGCTCGTAGAGCAAGCATGAAAACGTAATTCTGACCGAATAATCCATGGCTGACTACGATGTGCCCAGTGATTCCATAAACGTATCTAGTTGACCATCGTTGAGCTGTTAGCCCGTACACCCACAACAAGAATGGTCAATAAACTGTCACCTACAAGCTGAGATAGATAATGATGGCTATAGCATCTGCTCTTAGTATGATCACCACGTTTTCGGGAGAAGACTCACTTCTTGTCACGGTAATAGTATCGAAATCTCGTGCTAAATAGTCTTTGATTCTATTGTGACATCTTAAAACGAGGTCCTTGACTTCATTTCTGGGCAGATCGACAAAGCTTCTCGGAAGCTGCACTAACGTACTTGCTACAACAGCCAGAACCAAGATCACCCATTCCTCCTGATCCGGGTTTTCTTCCCGTTTTGTGTTCAGATCGTGGATAAATGATGGTCTGTGCAAGCAAGGAATTAAGCAATAAATATAATCAAAGTATAGATCAATGATATGGTAAAGAAGCCGACGTGGAAGGACAGAATCAAGAGGATTTCGCGGGTCATATGTGTGGTTGATATAAGCAAGGTGTTGAGGTAAGTGAAGCGGTGAAGATTGTGCACTCGGAGTTTGACTTGTAGCCAGTGAATGGGAGGGGTCAAGAGAGACAGGGAGATAACTCCTTGAACGTAGAGGTGAAAGTCCGAGAGGTACTGTAGCGGCCTGGACACTGGGAGACGAACTGGCAGAAATGGACATGATAGGGTAATGTCCAGCATGAGCCGCGCGTGTAGTAGACATAGTCATGCCCAAGGTCGGCTGCCATTCAGAAGACGTGTTATCCGACGTCGCAGGTGGTGTTCCCCGCAACGCAGCCTGTAGCGGTGGAGGGGCACGTGGTATAGTTGCGGGTACTTCAGAGCTGAATTTTGAAGAACCAACAGTTGAGGAGATGGATTTTCCGTTTTCGTTGCATTCAACCTGCTGATCTTCCTGTATACGCTTCAAATACCTGTCGAAGATGAAGTAAGTGATGCTTATTCGAGCCTATGGACAGAGCGAATTCCTTACATATTGGGGGGACCCCTTTTCCGTTGCACATAATCGAAAGTACCTGCGTGAACAAAAGATAAACAAAGTACTTTCAAGTAGATAACTTCCAAACACGCACATGGTAGATTCAGCTGAGCGCAATGGCTGCACATGTTCTTGATTGGACCGTCAGTCTCTTTTCCCGGAGGCGGTCTGTCGCATTTGACTCTGGACGATACAGAAGTAAGCAATCAACAATGACATAGTTGGCAGGGAAGGCGCATACTTTCGGGCGCGGCAAGCTAAAGAATCATTAATAGCCAAGATCTTCATCAGTTTCATCAAATTTGGAGAGAGACGAGAAGTATTGAGGGTTTTCGTCCCATACTCACCATCACATGACTCTATTGTGCAACATCAGTATTATGGGACCGCAACAGCAGCGCAAGCTATAATTACTCACGGCTCTGCCTTGTTTTTTTTATCTTGGTCCCATCCTTTCCGCTACTTCCTGTGCGCTTCTTTCTTTTATTTTCGGTGGTCACGGTGTCAGGAGTCACAGGCTGTTGATTGGCCTGGGTGGAGGATCCTAGGTGTTCTAGCGAGGTGGTTGTACTGGATTGTCCAGCCAGCTGAGGAGGATAGAAGTCCATGGCTAGGAGCAGGAATGTAGGGCTAGCGCGTTGATGTGAGGAGAGAAGACAGGACGATTGACAGCTCGAGCTTACCCTCTGTTGTTCGCTGTGCTGCAGAATGAGGGGAACGAAGGCGTTTCCCCGCATAGCTGCGGCAAATAGGCACCGCACCTTCTCACGGGAGCTGATTTTCCAACGCCATTATTATTAATAATGATAATTAACTGGTAACGAGGCGGACTCCGATGCCGGCCACTGACCGAACGAGTCTGAAAAAGGCGTTGCATTCAGACACAACACTCCCGGGAACTCTAAAAAGCACTGTAACAGTACCAGTAGTACAGTACTGCACGTTCGTACTTCGTATATAGTACTGTACCCGACCATTGATGTTACGAACAAATAATTCATTTGCAGTGTTTGTAGTTAAAGCGTTGGAGAGACTGCTTATCCAACGGTACAGGTTTGAAGGCTAGTAGAATATAAAATGGTAACTGGCGAAAACAATTCAAAAAATTGGATCGCGCAAGCTTCATTTATTTGCTTCTAGAAGAGTATTTTATAGAGCCATATAGCATATAAGTAGTAGCCATTAGATAATGAGGCAAGAGGCAAGAAGATTGCCACCAACTAGTCTTCATCAACGATCCTCCGCCGTTCCTCGTTGCCCGGCCCTCACCGTGAGCCATATCCACATACCTTGTTGAGATCGTATGTGACATGTCTCAGTGCAATGCAGCGCACGCGAGCTGTGAAGCCATCTCCGTTAATCCATAAACTCATCAAATTTGCAAATTACGTCTTTAGATCCCTGTCTATCTAGCAAAGGTCCCAGACTTATTACCCTGCTTAGGCTGGCTCAAGTCTCTCGCAGGTCTCGCCCCGAACGTCGGTACCTCAACGATCCCAGCTCCTGAACGATGACGATAAGTGATGCAACCCAGGGCGTAGGAAGCGGTGGGAGGACTTACCTGAAGGCCTTGCTTCCTTGAACTTCTTTTTCTTCTTCTTTGCATCATCCTGGGCGATCACAGAGTGTGGTTGATCCAACAAATTAGGTTGGCTGGCATAATCAAATGCTGGTATATCTTCGGGCTTCACCTTCTTCTTCTTGTTCTTGGAAGCTGTACTTTTATTTGCGTTGCCACCCTCCCCAACAATTACTGTGTTCAAAAGCTCAACAGACGGGATTACGGCCTGAGCTGGCGGCGTGGCAGCACCGAACTCTCCATCGCCGTCAGTGCCCAACTTTGCCTTTTTACTATCGCTGTCATCGCCGGCTCTATCGGTCGTAGAAGCTCGCTCTCTTTTCTTTTGTTTTTTTGATTTTTTCACCTGAACAACGCCCTCATCAACTGTTCCAGATTTTGATGACTTTTGAGGAGACATTTCTTTGATGAGCGTTGAAGGGATACCGGAAGTTGGTGCATATGCGGTGGAGGAGCTGGCTTTCTGGCCGGATTGGGGGTGCGCTGACTCCGACGTCAAACCTAAGGGTCTCTTCCCCCTCACTTCCAAGGAAGACGTCGCCGTCGTCTTTCTTTGGTTGGAAGGGATAAACGGCACGGTTTCAGGGTTCAGCCCCATTTTACCATCGCCTTCGCTGCTTCCCGAGGTCATACCCTTGGGATGTAAGTCCATGCGCATAGATTCCATGACCTTGAGGAAACCGGGGGATAATTCCCTCTCACGGAGGGTCAAAGCAGCAGATGATGATTTCTGATTGCTTGCTCGGTCTAGTGTCACCCCGAACAAAGCTGATTGCCCTGATTTTGAAGCGGTAATATAACCCGAAGCATGCTTCGGTTGAGAGAATTTGATGGCAGAGCCGAAAAGACCTGACTTGGCATTTGTTCTAGTAGAGGTAGGTTTAGCAGCGACGTCCCATATATTTGAGGTGGTGCTTGCTAGGGGTACAGATGGAACGGCCAGTGCCGCAACCGGGACCTTCTTCACATCATTCGCTCCGATTTCCTTCACTCCTATCTTCTCCATCTCCTGAACTTGAGGATTAGCTGCTCGCTCAGCCGTGATTTCCTTGAATTTTTCCTTCGCGGCGACAATGATAGATGTAATTTCAGGAATATACTGAGCAGCAATAGGAGCTCGATCTCTTCTGATTATACGACTGAGGTTGGCGGTATTATCAGCCGTACTAACATCTCGTAACATATTGTTGGGCATAATATAGCTGTCGAAAATACCGTTAGCATAAATTTCCGAAAGAACAATGCTCTACTCACAAAGGACTTTCATCCATCTCTCTCGCCACTCTATCTCGCCAATCATGCAAATGTCTCCAAACCCAGCCAGACTCTTGCTCAATCTCTCCTTTAGGTAGCCACTTTTTCCCTGCAGCCAGCCAACCCCCAGAACCTCGCCCCGTCACTATATCGTACGAATCTCTTTCATACATTTTCAATGCCGTATCAGCAGACTTGCCAAGGACTTCGCGCATAGCTTCTTGAGGATTAGGCCTGGCGCTATCCAGGACGATAGTACCACAGTTAGCTGGCGAAGAAGGACGAGAAGACTTGTGAAGAAGGGCGTTGCGCAGATTGTCGTAGATAAAAAGGAGGAAATGGGTGTCAGATCGAGCGTAATACAACATGCCATCTGGCAAAGGACGAATTCGCCAATCGGCCCGCTGATATCTTTTGTCGGCCTCAAAGTTACAATAATGCTGAAGAAGGGCTGAGAGAGATCGCTGTGGCATTTCTACAATAGATATCAAGTTAGACATGAGTGATACCAAGAAGAAGATATAGCGCACCAAGGACGACACAGGCGCTATATGTATCGAACAAATTGACCACAAAGATTTCGAAATCCCGTTGGAGCCAGATGATATCACTATCGGCACCATGAAAGACCTAGAAGACATCAGTGTATGAGTACAAGACGGTAATGGATGTAAAAGCCGTCTTACCTTGACAATAGTAGGGTCGGTGAAAACGTCTCCAAACTTATCTTGCTGGATTTCCTTCCTGAGCGCCAGCGTGTCTACGACCCAATCGCTTTCTCTAGTCGAAATTTGGATCAAGCAAGTGAAACCCGCATAGCTTCGCATGTCGTGATGCTCCAGATCAACAGCGATTTCTTTTGCCTGCTTGAGTTTTTCAACCATTCGATGAAGTTTTTCCGGCGTGTCGACAAACTCGAAAGGCGTCTCATCGAAGCTCTGAGGGGGTACAGGCTTTGAATCAATAAACAATGAAGTGGGGTATGGTAAGTGTTTAGTTTCATAATAATAGGGGTGCGTTCGGGCGCGAATCTCTTTCTCGCGTCTTAGAGCTGCCTTTGACGGGTCCATCTCTTCTTCCGAGGTCAACTCATAATCGAGAGGTGCCTTGAATCCAAGAGGGACCATAGCATGGGGCTTGGTCGTTAGAGACGGCTTCCAGGATTCAGAAGTCCGAGCATTGTCAGGAGCGTCATGGAAGAGAAGCTGAGGTTTGGTGAGATCAGACGCATGAATAATATTTGCTGGCAGACGCTCAGTGAATGGGCCGGGAATCTGTACTATATGGTGAGCATAACAAGCAAGGGTATAATGCGATTCACTGACTTTTTTACCAGCTTGGGCAACCAGGGCAGGCTTGACTGTAACAGACGTTTTCCCCTTGCCTCCTCTCAATTCATCAAGGTTGATATCCTTTGAGATATTAGAACAGCAAGGGCAAAGTGGTAAAGATCGACGTACCGCATCTTCAAGCAAACCGTCTATTACACCCTGTACTGCACCTCTATACCCATCTATTATGTCATCTTGGTCTTCCAACTTCCTCCGCCTTATCATCACTTTAGCTGTTTTCCCTTTATCTCTACCCTGTCTGGCTTCTTTTTGACTCCTTTCGATAAGATCCAGTATCCTCTCAGTCATACCCAGTAGCCTCTCGCTTGTCTTCTCTACATCCTTGTTGAACCTTCTATCGAGACTTCGATGAAAATTTAGATCGGTCTTGTCGGGCAGAGAGGCGGCATTGGTGGTGAGACGGTCTAGAGCGGCAGTCAAAAAAGGTAGATATTCCGAGAAAGATTGGGTGGGCGAAGGTACCGATGCTTCTCCGGAGGTAGCTTTAGACATGGTGTAACTTAATATCAAAATGGATTTCACTAGTCGTGTTCGGAAGTCTCTCAGGGAGTCGTCTGTTCGGAATGACTTCCTGAGGGGCTCAATTTTTTGTTGGTACGATTGACAGCTGGACACTGGTTTGAGGAAACAGTTGTATGCACTTCGACGCTGTACCTGCTTCAATTTGGTCCCGATACGGGGGAAGATCCCCTTGGTGGACGAAGGGGGGGTGGCAGAGGTTCGATAAGGGGGTAAAAGTCGACCGAGCCCAAATGCCTTCGCGATCAATCTCTTGGAAGGTATCTTGAGGAGGGTCTCGTGCGACAGGAGGTGACTAAGCTAGATGTGAGGCAGTATGGGCTTTCGAAGACAGAGATGGATAGAGAAGGAACCCCTCGAGTGACGTTCACTGGTGAAGAAGGGAGAAGGGAGAAAGAAAGAGGAATGAAGCTCAATTATAGAACAAACTCGATAACAGCATTACTCTCCGGACATTTTTGCGCGTTATGTAAGCTTGTAACCCAAGGCTTAAGGCGCTTAACTGTTTGATATTACGTAATACCACTTGACAACTTACTTATTTTTTATACGTATTAATACCAGTTGGATTGCACCCTTAATTATTTAAGAAAGAAGAAATCGTAATGAGCAGTTGTTGTAAGATAATACCTATTTATATGAACACACTACTACTGAGTCATAACCTCCTCATCATCATTCACGAAAGAATAGAGCCGCGAGGGTCACAAGGGCAGTGTCATCTTTCATTGCAAAGGGGGGCTAGACGAATTCATTATGTCTTTGATAATCTCGAATAGACGTCTGACAGAAGAAAACACGAGAGGTAAATAAATTCAGAAAAATGACTCCCATCTCATTGATAATTAAAGAGAAAATACGTAATAATTTTTAGTCAATTTGTAATGATTTATGGATATTTGTGTGTACAATCCGCGTTTATTATCCTAAATTAAAGTACATTGACCCTCCACCTAAGTGTAATAAATAATTATTTAAGTGAAATATATATTATTATTATAATTACTAATTTATGTTTATTGGCCGATTGTTATACGTACGTGAAGAACGATCGCGATTTGCCGCAAAATCAAACGAAAGAAGATGAGCCATTTTCGTCCATTTCGAAATTCAACATTTTCTTTACAACATTTACAAAAAAGTGCGAACAACTTGAAGCGGAGCTCGTACGGGCTTGCCCCTTGCATGAATGCTTAGAAAACCACTTTCAGAGTCATGCTGGGTACTGGTAATCTAAGCATATGTTGTATAGTAGTAACTGAACTGCTGGCTTTTCTTTTGTTTATCTAATCTATTCGGTAATAGATAATGTAGTAGTAGTAGTACGCGTAATGTAATGGCTCAATCATCAAAGACACGCAAGAAAATGGCTCGCCCTGGTGAGGCCAAGTCGTTCAGGTACCGATCGTCAGACCAATTAACATAGTTTATCAGCGGATCAGCGGGAACAATTTACCAAGAGAGCGCGTTGTCAATACTCGGAATACGTACTATTAAACGCCCTAAAATGACTGTCTTGAAAAGTATATAATACCCAGCGATTCCTCCTCGTCATCCACCTTTCGTGACAACACCCCCTTCAACGGTCCTTACATCTCCGCCATGTTCGCGCTAAAGTTTATCCTTATTACTTCTTTCATCGCTTCCACAGCCCTCGCTCACTTCACCCTTGACTTCCCTGTGAGTAGTAATCAATTCAAAATTATGATACAGTACATGTTACGCTTACTGAGTGTTCTTTAGGAATCCCGTGGGTTCGTCTCTGACATCGAAGGTCAATTTTGTGGCGGTTTCAGTACTGTTGGACCTCGGCAGCCATTCCCGCTCGGTTCTGGCCCTGGTACGCTCGCATATCCATGTTCTTGTTCACACGACTCGCACTGACCTTCGGGAAGTCCATATTAACTCTCATCATTCTCTCGCTACTGTTGTTGCCTTCATCTCCACCAGCTCCAACCCTACAAGCTTTGACGACTTCAACACTACCAGCAATGGCACCATCATCCCCCTTGCCAGTAATATCTTCCAAGTAACACAGGGTGAAAAGTGTTTTAACATCGATCTCGAAAGTCTCAACGTAGGTCTCACTAACGGCTCGGAAGTCACTTTGCAAATTCAATACGACGGAGTGAGTTACAGATCCACCTAATCCATAAATCAAAACTGATGAGATCTATCCAGGGGGATGGCGACCTCTACCAATGCTCCGACCTCGTTCTTATTCAGGGCTACGAGGTTCCATCCAATGAAACTTGTACCGATGACGCCTCCAGAACTTCCAATGCTAGCTCCACATCAAGCGGTAGTGCTACTGCAACCAGCGCGGCTGCCACTAGTTCTTCCAGTGGTACTAGTGGGGCTATTAAGGAAGTTGTTGGATTGGGCGCTCTTAGTTTGGCTTTGGGCATTGCTGGTCTTATCATTTTGTAAGGGGTTAATCGGAGTGCAACACGGTCGTTTGCCAGATTTAGTGAAGAGAACAACAGTCTACAAAGAGAAAGAATGCTGCATACAAAACTGAAAGCCATTATGCTTAAACTATGAATATGTATATTTTTAATTATTAATTTTGCTGACTCATCGTGCAGTTTAGAGGTAATTCAAAGAAACTGTAAACGTGCAATGTGCGTCAGAAACAAGTGGGATTTGTTTCGCTGGTGTAAACAGCTCACTCATCAGTCATTAGCGCTCAATGGGACCACTGACGACGATCATCGGGCGACGACACCTTCTACCGCCAACCACTAATCTAATCTGCCCGGTACGTTAATTGTTGGCATATGCATTAATAATGGAATAAATACCATTGATGGAGATTTTTAAAAGAAATATACCTCACTCATTCATTCATGCACACAACGTGCTGCCTCGCTTTTACCTACCAAATGCCAGCTGTGGAATCATATATATTATATATATACAAGTGATGACCCACGAAAGACTTCGCGGTTTTTCGGGTAAATAATTCAATTGCACCAAGTTAATTTTGGGAATTCCGTTCAGTTTTTGGGTGGTTTTGTTAATGAGAATGGACGTGTTCGTTCATCCAAATGTGTGGTACGTATTATGATGCATTTTACATATGTACAGTGGCTCATTTGATCCTAGACCCATGTTCCTCCCTTTTCTGAGGGGTAAGTTAATTATTGAGCTGTCTGGCGTATTCACAAATTACACGGCGTCGGCAGGCTCAGTGCCGTGACATGGAGACCATCGATCTTTCTTAAAACTGGGCCCTACAATTCAACCCATTGGCCATCGTGAAAGGGAAAAGACAAAAGACTTGTACTTTTTCAACGGAGACACGAAGTGGTGTATTGAAAATGTTCAGATCATGATCATGTCGCTGGCCCTATCGTTCTACGTATGTAAGCGTGTGATGCGCTGGGCTGGGTCTTAATTCACCACATAGATCGTCATCCCAAACCAGTTACTGTAAAGTATTCCCATCGGCATTGGAATGGGGGACAAAACCTAGCACTCAAAGGGGTATGAGGTTACCTCTAGTAGTTCTCATTAGGTTGGGTTGTTTGTTGGACAGTACATGTGATTTATATGTTGGTGTTATGACGAACAATGGATCAGAATGTCACTTTGTGTAGTTTGAAGGAGTGCGCAATTTAAGAGAGGGGGTTTCGGTAGTTTACCTGTTGAGATAGATGGCGTAGATGAATAAATGATGTGTTGTGACTCGGGCCCGGTGTTTGACGTATTATCAAGGCTAGGAGGAGGCATTCTCATTGGGATTTGGAGCTGAGTAAGTGTCTACTGTCAACTTTTGAAAAAGAGGCCCATATTGAAGAGCGCATTAAAACTGCCTGGGCGCTCAAAAAGACCTTAAGGCATAGGATTGCTCCATAGGGACTTTTTGTACCGTTCCTGCCTCATCGTAAAATGACGATGTTAGCAGAGGATGTAAGTTCTATAACTGATGATGGGTAGTTACGCCCTTCAGCGAGATGGGATCTAGGAATACCATCCCTATTCTCCCTCGTTGGTGATAAATCAGAATGAAATGGAGGTGTAAAAAGTGGCGGCTTTCTCGCCCACACGTTGAGATTTTTTACTTCCATAGGTTTCCTGTATCGTCCCACGGCCGCTGCTAGGTTCTATTTCAGAGCTTGCATGGTAGCCGCGACGTCATCCACTGTAGGGAGATTGTATCGACGATGATCATGTTGTTTCGGGTTTAGTAGGCGTGAGCAGATTTGCCTACAGCGGAAACGTTAGCTATATTATACAACTGTGAAGTAAAACGCACTTACATGAGGCTCTCGCTGCAGTCTTGCCTTAACTGTTAGGAGTTATTTGATATAAAAATCTACACACAGCGACATCTGCTCAATCCGCCTGAGGATTGCCGATCACAGTAGTTGACGGCATTTCAACTCTGTCAAGTTGGTGGACTCTGCTATCTTCGTTAAGGCCGATCACAGTAGTTGAAGGCATTTCAATTCTGTTAAGTTGCTGGACTCTGCTATCTTCGTTAAGTTCGGACATACCGACCTGAGCATAAATAGAGGCGTCTCCAGGCGCAGACAAAATGAATCTGATGAGATGATAAGACTCGGCTGCAAATGGGTAACAGATCGAATGCCTTTCAGTCCCCCAGACGGATTGATGTCGATGTCTCAAAACGCCGTTATAGTTGCGAAGGTCGCTTTTGAAGCCGGCTGCATTCTAGGTGATTTCACAGAGGTATGATCAAGGGGACTGGGTAGAAGGGAGGCGTACCTTCGGAACTACTGGTCGAAAGCTTAGCTCGTAGGGTTCAGGTTCAGGATCTGTAGGCAGAGGTAGCTGTACAGTTTCATTGGCACAGCATGTATTGTAGGGTTAGCAGCTAGAGAGCTTCGCCGGGCCACTTCCAGTCGCGCCATCAGATCCAAAATCTAGCATGATATTTTGGGCACAGGCAGCCAAGTTATGGCGATTGCTGTTTGTTGTTTGGTTCAAGGGGCCGTAAGTCTGGGAGGAACGTCACCGCCAGGGAGAGGACCATTGGAGGACGGTGGCGGTTGATTGGGGGGTTGTGGGGGTCATGGATGAGAACGGACGGAGGCGAAAAGTGAGGAAATTTTCAAAGGTGACACGGGGAATATTAATATATAAAGATACACTCGACGCATCATACAAGTGATGGGTTGAGCGAGAACTTCGTCCTTCTTACATGATGGATCTGATCTTCCCAATCCTGGCTGCATTCATTATTGAGTGAACGTTTCATTTCCTCATGCCGCGGCCATCTTCTTGACCTTCTAAATATCACAAAATGCTTTTGCTGACTTTATGCCTCTGAAAAGCACTTATCCCAATGATTACCATCTGCATCTCCAGCAGCTGTACCTAAACCCCCCGGAGATCATCACCCGTTAAAACCGGCCTCGAGGCCGAACTTTAACTGTCCCTCCTAACCAGCAGTCCATCAACCGCCAGCAGGCGCCCCCAATGCTCCCTTCTCTGGCGGTGACATTCCTCGAGCTTTACGACCCCCTTGAACCAAATAGCAGCACTCGCCATATCGAGGTTATCACGCATCGTCTATCCCAGAAGAAATTATACCAGACTTCAACCAGCACCACCAACACTCGTGCCCATACTACACTAAGCGAAATCCTCGGTGGCGCTCAACATAAGCCCCTCGACGGAGTGGCCCCTGATCTCCGACGATGCCCGAAGGTCGGAGAAGGTTCCTTGTTGCAAATTGTAACGAAGCTTTGACTGGAGGGAGGGGTAATTTTTGTTGCAAGGATTTTGGCCATTTTCGACCATCAATCATGCGCATGGAGGAACTAGTAATATCATGCCCTTCTTACAGGATGCTTGTGCTTCTTTAAATAGCCCATTTCAAGATAACGATCACCACGTGGCTATTATGGTTTACGCCAAGGGTGAATGGCACAACGAACATGAATGATCCCCCAGCAGGCAGAAGCGTTGACCAAGATGTCAAGTTACGTAATAGTAAAGAGATGGATCAAAACCACAGGCCACGAACGTGCGATTGACTTTTGCTGTGTTCCGTCTTTCTGTTGTCAATCTTCTCACTCGTTCTGATGTTGACACTTTTCCCTGTATCTACGTGCCTTATTTTTGCGATTTTGTCCGATATGTATATTGCCTGCTGCCTAATAATCGATGTTCGTGTACGACAGGTCTTGCGATCAAATACACGCTCGTGATTGGGCCGTTTTGGTTCGCCAGACCACACGTTCATATCTAAATTAGATTCATCTTTCCCACCCATTCTACCGGTTATTTGGAATGATATGACCGGCACAAGATAAATCTACTCCCTCAGTCCCAAGACGAGTGAGTAGCAATGCCAAGAACGTGCTATAAAGTATTGATTTTTTATTAGACGTTAGACGACTATGCTCAGCGAACATTCCGTGTTCCTATGCTTGGAGCACGAAAAGTACTTAACCAGCTGTTAATATAATGAAGAAAAAGAGTCCTCCATATCCCTCTAATCTCAAAAGCTCTCTCCACGAAGAACCAACTGGTCCACATAAACTATGTCGAGCCAGTTCGAGGTTGAAAAAGCTCACGCCAACGTCCCAATGTCTGCCGGTGAAAGACGACGTGCTGCTCTTGCGGAAATTGATGAAGCCAGTTTCTCCTGGTTTCACGCTAAAGCCTGTATAGTTGCTGGTGAGTTTTCTTGAACCCTCGCGCGGTCTTTCTTTGCTAATCTCTCATTAGGCGTCGGATTTTTCACAGACGCTTATGATATATTTTCCATTTCTATCGCCGCCACCATGATTGGTTACGTTTACCATAACGGTGGTTCCAACACCAGTAATCAGGATTTGGGTATCAAAGTTGCCCATTCTATTGGCACTTTCTTCGGTCAGCTCCTCTTTGGTTATCTCGCCGATCACATTGGTAGGAAAAGGATGTACGGTGTTGAATTGGTAAGGTCGTGTGCGCCCATCTTGCAGCAGGAGACTTACCTTCCAATTTTAGATCATTATCATCATTGGTACTCTCGGTCAGGCGGTCGCCGGCCATGCTCCAGGCGTTAATATTTATGGTGTTTTGATTATGTGGCGTTTTATCATGGGTGAGTCCGGCCGCAATAGTCCTCACCCAATCTTTGCTAATTTCTGCTCAGGTATTGGGATTGGAGGTGACTATCCGGTTTCTTCTGTCATCACCTCCGAATTCGCAGCCCGTAAGATTCGAGGAAGGATGATGGCTGCTGTTTTCTCAGCTCAAGGTTGGGGAAACTGTGAGCACGATCGCTCTGTCCAGTCTTTTTCATCGCTAATAACTTTCCTAGTCACTTGCGCTATTGTCGCAGTGATTGTCGTCGCTGCTTATAAGGACTCTATCCATTCTCAGCCTCTTGATGACTTGAAATCCGTCGACCAAGCGTGGCGTCTCATCATAGGTATCGGGTGTGTTCCCGCCGTTATAGCTCTCTACTTCCGATTGACTATTCCCGAAACTCCTCGCTACACAATGGATGTTGAGCGAAACATCAAACAGGCTTCTCAAGACGTCGATGCGTACATCACTACCGGTCAATACATTGCAGACCCAGTACAAATCAATGATCGCGCCGAGGTCCCTAAGGCTTCATGGTCTGATTTCGCTCGTCATTTCGGGCAGTGGCAGAACGGCAAAGTTTTACTTGGCACTTCTTGGTCATGGTTCGCCTTGGACATAGCGTTTTATGGTCTAGGTAAGGTGGCAGCTTCCTGCACTATGCTTTGCTAATGAAATTTATTCGACTAGGACTAAACTCATCAACTATTTTGTCAACCATCGGCTTCGGTTCTTCTACCGACCTTCCAACCAAACAAGAAAACATCTATCAAACATTATACAACGTTGCTGTCGGTAATATTATTTTGGCTGTTGGAGGACTAATTGTGAGTTCAACGCGTCTGGTGAGGTGCGTAGCTGACAGGACTGAAGCCTGGATACTATTTCTCCATGGCATTTATCGATTCATGGGGTCGAAAACCTATCCAACTGATGGGGTTTGTACTCCTTACGATCATTTTTGTCTGTATGGGCTTCGGTTACGATAAAATGCTTTCTACCGACCCCGGCAAAAAGGCCTTTGTCTTCCTCTATTGCATGGCAAACTTTTTCCAAGTCAGTTTTTACCGTTGAAACTCCCTTCATTACACTGACATTGATGCATCAGAATTTTGGGCCCAACACTACGACCTTTATAGTCCCCGGAGAAGTCTTCCCTACTCGTTACCGATCAACTGCCCATGGTATCTCCGCCGCATCAGGCAAGCTGGGCGCCATCGTTGCCCAGGTCGGATTTTCCAGGCTTATCAATATTGGTGGCACAAACCAGTTCCTCAAGCACATCTTGGAAATCTTCGCTTTCTTCATGCTTACCGGTGTTTTCAGCACATTACTTCTTCCCGAGACTAAGGTAGGTACAGGATTGCCATGACACATCGCGTTACTAACTTCTGGCGCCAGAACCGAAGCCTAGAGGACTTGTCACAGGAAGACCAAGAAAGTTTTGTTAGGAACTCTGGTACGGCCACTGCTGTCCCTATGGTACAGAAGACTGGCACTTCATCAGACGATGAGAGGGTTCTTGCTGAGGCTCTGTAGATGCTAGAGACAAGGTACATCACAGTATATTGGATGATCTTGATGATGTTATAATAACATGTATTGGTATAACATGGGAAGTGCAAATCCAAATCCATTGTAATGCCTGAAATGATAAACACAACAGACGCTTAGCAGATAAGATGACGGGGTTGTAGGGAGTTCGTTATATGCTATAGCATTTTCAGTATGATGAGTACTACTGTGAGGTAAACTTTCTGTTGATCTCTTTTTCCATGGGCCGAGAAAGTATAGGCTCGCGAAGATGTTCGCTATACCCTTCTTCTATACGGTATACAGCTATCATATGGCGACAACGTTCGAGGACTGACATGTGTTCAATCCGCGATCCGCGAACTACGTAATTATTAATATTGCGTACTGAAGCGTGTGTGCAAAAGCCATTCGGTCATCAGTAATGATCAGCCGAGGTCTACTACCTACACAGCGAGAGTCGATTGAGGCCCCAATGACAAAAACATTACGGCGCGGTTTGTGATTGCTACAACGATTGACCTCTCCTCTCATAACAGCCTGTCGTTTGAGGGCGTCCTTTGAGTTTCTTGGGAACGCTACGGCATTACAGGGGGCAATAACCCTGCAATACTGTGTACGGGGAGGGTGTCACCGGCACCGCGCGGCGAGTAGTGGTGATTCGTTATTGGCAGAAACTGTACTTCTATGTTCTTCTGGCCTCCTGTTGTTGGGTTATTACCGGTATGATTATTGCCGCACATCCCCAGACGCAAAGATCCAAGTTCGAGGGCAAGATTTATTCCAGGCAGAAAATCGGTAGAGTCTGAGACGACATGTATACAATAAAACAGGTTGATTTACTGAAGAAGAAGAAACAAAGAGAGAAGTAGTAGTAGTGGAGAACTTGTCGACGACAACCTTCTTCATTCTGAACTTCTCCCGGAGTCCGACAAACAGCTGTTCCTTTGGCACGTCCAATATGGACCTAGCACGAGAGATAGGCACATAAGAAGAGTTTAAAGGCCCCACTGCACCCCGTTCATTCTTCAACCGCCCGCACCAGTTACCTCACACATTCAATTCCAAACAACACTCCACAGGCAACAAATCATTTTATTTATCTCACAACAGACATCCACTGAAGCCATATAAGTAAACCTGTAAAGCTCATTTCTAAACTTTTTCATCTTGTCTTCCTTCTTCCTCGTCGCGCCTACCATATAATTCGTCACTATCACTTTTCCATTCATAGTATCGGCCCCTTAGGAATCATCATTAAATCGAAAACTTCCAAGGAGGTAACAGCAGTAGGTTTACCTCCTTTGTAAGTAGTTTTCTTGTTCCAGGCTAACTCGGTAAGACCTAACTAGGGCTCAGACAATTTGGATCACTATGCCTCGGTCAAGCTCATCCGCAATCTCCAACTTACGCCCGGGAGACACTCTTCACCCTCAACCAGCACCCATTAGTCCCTTAACACCGAGCGGTGGGAAGTAGTGATTGGCTTGGTAGCTTTGTAAACTACCTGTACGTCGAGCCATGCTGCTTCTCTATCATGCTGACTTTAACGATCCAGCCTTGATCACATCCCTATCTTCATCTTTGTAAACGACGTTCTCATGACACAGCATTCTCATTCACATGTACTGTACTACTAGCAACAATCACGAGTTTTCCTGGCTGTCTTTTTCTAGGGCCCTAATAACATATCAGTGATCGGCACGATTGCTCGGTTACCTTCTGAGTTGTACAGTCAGTTTCTCAAAGCAATAACAAGTCGACCATGTTCAATCTTTCGGGTCTCGCGTGCGCTGTCCGATGCAATTGTCATCTCTGCTGTTGCAATGTTGCATCGAATATTGTGAAATCAGGTTTGGCCATAATGCAATAAAACATTCAGGAACTCTTTCTAGGCTGAATCTTGAGCGAAAAATCAACATGAGGACAGCTCTGGTGTACCGCTGATGTTGATAGGATATCGATGTCTAGAGTCGACAGATAATTAGCCAGAAGCGAATGTTTAACGCGAGTAAACTCACCAGGTCCCACCCGACCAGTCAGACTCCCTTCTATGATACCACCACTAGTTTCAATCAAAAACTCCCGTTGACCCTGCCATTTTTCTTTGAGTCGTCTCGCCGCAGAATGTAAATCTTCTCCAACCATGTTGTCCAACATCACGATATTAGCTCCCGCCGTAACGGCCTCGTCCGCTTCTTTGAAATTCTGGCACTCGACGTTAACAAGAAGGGAAAAACCAGCAACTCGGCGAACAGTTTGGATAGCAGAAGTGATTGAACCTGAACAAATCAACAATGAGGCCTAGAACAACTGGGGAAGAATAGATACTGACCAGTTGCCCAGATATGGTTGTCTTTGAGCATAACCATCGATGACAAATCATGCCGATGAGGGTCTACGCCACCCACCATCATCCCATACTTCTCGACCAGCCTGAAGCCGGGGGTAGTCTTTCTGGTGCCAGCAACAACGCCCTTCCAACCCTCGGCCCTAGCCAAATCTCGGAACCTCCTTGATCTATTTAAAGGCACGTTAGATATTGATTGTTCTGTAGCGCAATACAGGAGCTAAGCTCACACGGTTGCGATTCCACTGCATCTAGCCAATGTATTTAGCGCAACACGCTCACCCAACAAAAGCTGCCGAGCTTTGCCTCGAACAATGGCGACCTTGGTCTTCGTGTCAGGAGGCACAACAGATCCCTCAGGCATAAGCCATTCCACCCTAGTTCCACAGGAGTTAGCAAGTATCGTTTGTTCAAGTCGAACGACCCACGCGCAGTCAACTTGCTTGAATACTTCTTCAAAAAAAGGTACACCGGCTAGTACACCCTGCAGAGCAGTTGTCAGAACGTAAGTCAAGGAAAGTACAGGCTTACTCACACCGCTTTTACCCCAGAGAATCGCTTCTTGCTCTTCCTCACCCACAACGAAGCCAGCCCAGTCGAAGGATGGAGTGTCTTCGGCAAACCACCTTTGCACTTCAGCACTCCAAGAAGGCGGAAGAAGATGGGCCAGATTCTGACCAGGTTTGAGATCTGTCTCGGACATAGTTGGACGATTGTTCCGGTATTAGGCGACTAATTTTCAGATAGGCTTGAAATCCTGGCGGTTGTCCTTAGTTGTCTGGCGATTATTGCCCTGTTAATAGTAGTCGCTATTGGGATGCTGATCTGCGCGCTGCTCCGGAACCTCCGGTCCATACGATCAAAGTGTACTTTACGTAATTGTTCTAAAAGCGGATTTAACGTTTCATATTGGTGTTCGTTGCGTCTTGCATGGGTCGAACAAGAAAGAGGACGAATTAGCAAGCACGGAGACTGATATCATAAACGACCGGAATCATACATATTCAGCGTTCAAAGAAAACCATAAAACTTTGACCATGTCCAATGACCTACCCACCAAAAAGGATCTGGTCAAGTGGGACCAGGAAGATGCTCTCAACTGGACTAGAGGAGAATATGAGATCCCAAACAGCAAAGCTTGTGGAGGTGAAGCAGGTAGGCAAAGAAGTTAGGCTCCAATTTGTGCTCGCATAATGCTCAAAATAGACCAGATGGAAAGGCAATTTACTTCTGCGGCAATTCTCTAGGTCTGCTCAATAAGAAAGCCAGACAGCATATAATGGAAGAACTCGATGTCTGGTCCACGAGGTGAGTTTCCACACTTTCGTGCCGTCAAGCTGATGTTAAGCTGATGTATGACGGATCAGCTCTGTGACTGGTCATTTCAATCATCCCTATCAACGGCCATGGAAACATGTAGATGAACCCCTTACTCCTCATCTTGCGAAACTCGTCGGAGCTCGAGAAGAGGAAGTTGCGCACACATCAACTCTCACGAGCAACATGCACAACCTTTTTACCAGCTTCTATCAACCCACGGAAAAAAGATGGAAGATAGTGATTGAGAAGGGCAGTTTCCCCAGCGACTGGGTGAGTACTGAAGCATGATTCTACGAACCTGAGACTGATATCTTCGTAGTACGCAGTTCATTCCCATCCGAGACTGCATGATAAAGTCCTCCGCCCTGAGCAGATTGACAATGCCATTATAGCATTGGTGCCGCGTGAAGGAGAAGACACTCTCCGGACTGAAGACATTCTTAAAGTGTTAGATGATAACAAGGACTCAGTGAGCATCACTCTACATAAAAATTGAGTATACTCACTGATTATTGATGGCCAGATTGCCATAGTCTGGTTGCCTCTAGTCCAATACTATACGGGCCAGTTATTTGACATTTCTTCCATTTCACCGAAAGTCCATGAAATTGGTGCTCTCTTAGGGCTTGATATGGCACATGGCATTGGCAATGTGGAATGCAAACTGAACGAGTGGAATGTCGACTTTGCCGTCTGGTGCACATACAAGTATGTTCAGATAACTGCCTCTGGGTTATATCTCACAATGTGCGTTAGGTACTTAAACGCAGGTCCTGCTGCTATTGGAGGATTTTACATTCGCTCAGGATTGGAAGATGGTGGCCGTCGGTATGTCCAGATTTATCTCAAATCCGTTCTCCTTTTTGATACCCTTTAGTCTTGCTGGCTGGTGGGGCAATGATGCTCGCACGCGCTTCCACATGTCCCCTAACTTCCAACCCACACCAGGTGCTAAAGGATATCAGCATTCTTGCACGCCTGTATTCTCATCTATCCCTCTCCTAGCAACTCTTCAGCTCATTGAAGCTGTGGGGTTCTCTAATATGGTTGAAAAAGCCCGTCGGCTCACTGGTACACTTGAGGCCCTTCTCAAAGCTTCACGATACCATGTTCATCCTGCGGATCCCAAAGGGAAAATCGGTTTTAAAATTATCACACCAGCTGCTCCTTATCGCGGAACTCAGCTGTCCTTAGTGATACTGCCCGAAGAGGAACATGTAATGCCAAAAGTCTTCGACAGAATGTTGAGAAAGGGGCTAGTGGGTGATGAAAGGAAGCCAAGTGTCATCAGACTTAGTCCTGTCGTGCTGTATAACACGTTTGAGGAGGTTGGGAGAGCAGTGGAGATTGTCGAAGAAGCTTTGGAAGAGGAGGAGGAAGAAAGGAAGAGGTGAAAACAGCCTCCAGAATTTCATTACCTGCGATCAACATAAATGCCCTATCTAGATGGTTTGTTAATTAAGCGGGGGATGGGGATGAAAGTTCGTCATTATTATATGCCATATCATCAAATGCGAGGGATAAAATAATTATCTTATCAGTGCATAAGGACATTCACCGTCATTATTAAGTCTACCCTCTCCTTTCGGGGCCACACCACATGACATATCATATATATACTAGCAAAAATGACCTGTGAAGGTTTCCAGTCTCCAGTTGTTATGTGACGAAATTTTCGGTTCACTACCGAAATAATTCGGTTTCGGTTTCTTCCATGTATCTTCCGACCTTCGGTGGCGTCGGTCGCCCGGTGGGTCTTCGGCCCTTCGCGCCAGTCAGTCGTTCACTTATTATTACTATGGTTCGTGCGGGTTTGGGTGTTGTTTTATAAACAGATTTTCTATATAGCATCATTTGCTACATTTATGTGGTAGCTTGTCGGTCAAAATGGTTAACAATCAGTAGTAATTACTGGGAGGTTATTAGTCACGATGCAAAGTTTATACTTGGTACTTTTTAGCGTCCTTCGGTTCACGGCCCGTTCCTTCTGCTGTCTGCTGGCGTTAGCCTTCAAGGGACGTTCGGTCGGTCGGCTAACCAGACGGCACCATGTGTCGAGTTCCGGTTCTCGTAAGAGCAATAGCGGGATTGCTCGTTGGAAATGTAGGACTAACTGCAGTAGATAGAGTAGTATACAAATCTACCGAATACAAATCAAGACATGAGATTGCTGAATACAGGGGCATGATAGGATATATGCCGAGCAGCAATAATTGTGTGGTAGTAGCTGCCACTCGTATTTTTTATATATAGCCCTGCCCCTTTGCTGTTGATATTTTAGTCCACCCTCTATTGTATCATTGTTCTCTTCTTTTTGTACAATATTTGATAACATAACTCTGCTTCATATCACGACTGCTTATATCATCCCGACATGCCTGCCGCTACTATTAGCCCTAAGACCTTGCCTCCTGGCGTTTATTGTCCTACTATCACCTTTTTCGAACCTACTGCCGAGCAGAATTTGGATGTCGAGACTCATGTGAAGCACATGGAGTTCCTCGCAAAATCTGGATTAGCTGGTGTCGTCGTCCAAGGATCGACTGCGGAGGCTGTAACTCTGGACGACGAAGAGAGAAAGACTGTGCGTATTAAGACAATGGTCCCACCATGATCCCACTGACCTTCCAGACAGCTTATCAGAACTGCGAAAGAGGCTTTCAAAAGATGTGGGAACCACGGACCTGTGATTGCGGGTACAGTTGGTGCTCAGTCTTCTCGCCAAGCTCTTAAACTTTGCCAGGATGCTGCCGAAGCTGGCGCCGATTTCGCACTCGTGCTCCCTCCCTCTTACTACCCAGCTGCCATGTCAGCTGACGCCATCCAGTCGTTCTTTGAAGAAGTAAGTAGCTATATCTAGATCACTTCGTATATATTCGAGGGTGAGCTGACTTAGCCCCGAATCTCTTTAGCTTGCCAGCGCTTCTCCAATTCCCATCATCATTTATTCCTATCCCGGAGTTTGCAGCGGGATCAACATGGACACCGACTTGATTTGTCGACTTGCTCGACACCCTAACATTGCTGGCGTAAAGCACACTGATCATGACGTCGGAAGGATTGGGCGGGAGACTGCTCAGTCTATGGGCAATGCCTTTGGTTGTGAGTATAGTTTACGGAACTTCGGAAAGTGTAGCTGATTTTGCCCTCTCTCAGCTCCTTTCACAATTTTGGGTGGTGCCTCAGACTATCTTCTGGGCACCGTTGCTGTTGGTGGCCAAGGCGCCATTACCGGCATGGCCAATGTCGCTCCTCGCGTCTGCGTCAAAGCTTTTGAGCTCGCACGAGCTGGCCGATACGAGGAAGCTTTGCAGTATGCCAGGGTGATTTCTACTGCCGAATGGGGCATGGGCAAGGGTGCCATCCTCGGGACCAAGGTGAGCATTTCGAATAGTCGACTTTGACGATAGTTAACATTTCAATTAGTACATGACTGCCTGGGCCAATGATTACGCCCCTACAGCGGCTCTTGCTAGAAAACCGTTGCCCCTGTGCCCTGAATCAACCAAGCAACATGTCCGAGCGGTTGGGACCGAGATAGTAGCTCTCGAACGCTCATTGGAACAGCAAGGATGGGCTGGAGCAGCTATGAGGGGAGAAACGCAAAGCGAGAAAGTACTTGCTCCTTCGAAGAAGATCAACGGCATTGTGAACGGTGCGGAAGAAGTGGCCATTTGATTAATTACTTTAGCCTCAAGGTCCTGGAAGATCTGCGATCACAGTCTGTAGTTTTTATCCGCTTTCTATATGCATTTAATACTCCGATGATAGTGTCTGACAATACACGAATCGGATAGCCTATGAACAACAAGGGCATCCCCCCATACCCTCATCCATCAAACTCTCTATCCGTTCAATACGATCAGAAAGCTTATCCATGGCAGCATTGAGTATGTCCATTTGACCTATACTCTCAGAGTTAGTTATGGTCATAACCGAAATGCTCGTGTTTTACCTTGCCGATACACGGCGCACATCCTCCGCACCTCCTCTCTTGCGTCCACCACTTTAATTTGGCTCCCGGTTCTAAGTTTCTCCAATTTATCCTCCAGCATCCCGCCCAGCATGCCTAGCACATCAAGCTCAAGCTGCATTTCTCTCTCCTCCTTTTCATGCAAGGCATGTTCATCATCATCATCCACTTCATCTTCTACGTTCCCACCACCTAATAACACCCTCATGATTTCCAACAAACGCTTATCGACCTCCCCATTTCTTCTCAGCTCAAATCGCTCTCTGGCATCGAGACCTTTGGACTGTAGCCTTTCATTAATGGGTTCTGGTAAGGAAGCAATTCCTAATCGAAGGTTGACAATATCGTCCGGATTAGAGTCAAGTACGAAACCATACCCAAGTAAAAGTTCTTCGTTTGGCTTTGCACCATAATTGTTGAACAACTGTGAACCAGATTCACAAACTGATGAAGAAACAAGGGAAATTGAAGGGACCCCTCGCGAGCCGTTGGGAATAGACACCAATGATGAGAGCCAAAGAATGGGTTGGCCACGAGCGTCTGTTCTGTATTAGCAATAGCCTGAAATCCCAGATGAAGTCTCACGATTGAAGATATCCACACCGGGGAGAAGAGCAGGTTTCGAAACCCCGTCAATTCTGGTGGGCTGAGGAGTCATCTCACCGTCTGGAGGGAGATCGAGTAATTTAGAGGGGAATGCTCGTGAGGACATATAAGTAGCAGTGGCCAGATATCTCTCCCTGGGCGGCAAAAATAAGTTCAACGGTGTTTGGATATGGCGTTCGAAGATTGAAAGTACTCACCATGTCAAACCATCCTCTTTCAAAACGGACCTCAACGCTGCTGACTCAGCAGACCACTCTTTCCTGCGATCCTCTACTGCGCCGAGAAGATTACTGCCGGACAACAACTGCAGTTCTGATTCGGTGAAGTACAACGGTGTAGATAGATTTGACGCTGGGGGCAACGATGCCAAGTATGTCTTATGCACCAATGATCGCGGCCATTCTCTACGCCGAACAACGATTAGGACAATATGCAAGTCTACTGACTTACGTCTCGGGTCTCTCCTGATAAATCCAATGAAACCCCAGATATGCACCGATTCTCATCCTTTCGTTCCATGGCTTCCCTTCTTTAGCATGGCCTTTGGGCCAAATCAGCTGCCCTTTTTCAACTCCTGCAATCTCGCACACGGCTTGTGTGGCAAGCTCAGAAGTCACAGCAAGGGAAAAAGGACAGGATACTAATTTCTCCTCAGGCTTTATGGTATTGTCTGCGAATACAGACAGTCCTGTTGACTCATCTACCTAAATCTATTAATTCTGGGACTGGGTCTGTCTGGGGATAGGCAGAAGGAAATGTCTCACTTGGAGCTTTGCAGAGGGATGGAAATAACCTCCGTTCGAGACAATCCAGTCAATTAGCTCTGTGGCCTGTGTCATGTGAGGTGGCATGACTGTATAATGTTAGGTCTTTGAGGTTGTTTCGAGAGGTTGTTGAATTATTAGTAGTAGTAGTAGTAATAATTAATAATAATAATGAGTTAAGAAGCAACAAGAAGACTAAAAAAAAAGGTGGAGGAAATGACGTGTGATTTGATTGTGATCGCGGGCGAACGAGGAGTACGATACATCCATTCAATAATCACGGTGGAGATCGACTACATGACTCTCCTCACCCGAGACCTCTCCGCTACGGCCAGCAATGTCCATCCCCGTATCATCAGACCCCTCCAAGAGAAGCTGGCCCCAAAAGATCTTCGACAAATGCAAAGAACAACCTTTTGTGCCCCTCGGTACGCCTAGCCCTCACTACTCCGGCCCAACGTCCAGCTAATGTCTTCGTCTAGGTGCTGGTGCGACCGTAGCTGCACTCCTCGGGGCCAGCTACCATCTGAGAAAAGGTAATAGGACGCGATTCAATCAGTTTTTAAGATTCCGAATCTAGTAGGTCATTTCACTCTTTACCATGAAGAGGAAGACGAGTTTATTGACTTGTCTATAGTGCTCAAGGTGTGACCGTTGTGGCCCTATTGATCTATGGAAGTCAAGAACTTGCTGCCAGAGAAAAGGCTGGCGTTGTAAAGCGCAAGGATGACCGCAGTATGTTGTAAATGAGCACATGCCTCATGACTGACTCGTAATATTTCAGTTGTTGTCTACCCGCAAACGTCTCCTTCCCCGGCTGCTCCTGAGCCCTTCGTGCGCTCTGATGAACCTTCTGCCTTACCGGAATCACTATCTTCTGCTGTTGACGCTAAGTCTAATGCCTACCCTCTGAGGAAGGAGGAGAGAATGAAGGTGTCTGAGTTCGCGAAGAGGTTGAAGGAGGCAGAAGCGCTGCAAAAAGAGGAAGATGTATCGAGACGCCGGTAAGGGATGACTGTATAATTGTGTGAAAATTCGAATGAAGCAAAATGAGGTTACAAGCTACACATATGTACCAGTACAGACCATAGAATCTAGCATGCATCCGCCACCATTCATCTGCTGTTTCACTGTCTGGCCGGTGTGACTTTTGAGTCAAGTGACCCAGGGATCAGGACCACACTGTTGGTATGCATTTTTCGTACGTAGCAAAAAAAAGAGAATATAGGTCAGAGGAAATGACATTACATCTACTATTAGTAGATGGATGCGGTGGTGGAGGTTGACCACAAGTCGCCAGTCATCGGTCCCTCAGTCGCAACGACGCTTTCGCTTGAATCATTCGGCCTTCTTTCTTGATCCTTGACTTGTTTTTAAAGCGTGTCTCTTCTTTCAACAACTATTCCTCGGGTCTTCACATTTGTTTTTGTAAACTTTATCATGCATCAAAACAACCCATACCTGAAGCAGAAGCCAGATTTCGCTCGATTGGCTTCTAGATACCCAAAATTTGCTCCCTTGTAAGTCTTTTGTCTTCTGTGATTGAAAAGGGTACTAATCAATAGAACCACTAAGCGTCAGCGTTTCCGAGGATGGATACACTTCTATCAACTTTCAGGATCCAACTGCTTTGAGGGAATTGACCAAGTGCTTGTTGAAAGAAGATTGGAATCTGGATGTAGATTTGAGAGAGGACAGGCTTTGCCCAACTGTGAGCTTCGTGTCAGTTCGAATTGTGCGACATCAACCTTACTTCCTATGATAGATACCCAATAGGTGGGTCTTATTTCTCTACTTCACACAGTGGATATTATTCAATAAGTGCAGGCTAGATTATATCTACCACGTGCTCGACCTCGAACCACACCTCCCGTCCTCTTCTTTGAGACCTCTACGAATCCTTGATATGTGAGTACTAGCAGCCATCATAGAATTAAGGAAAGCTGACACCATTCTTCAAATAGAGGAACAGGAGCGACGGCTATCTACCCTATTTTACTGGCTCGACTCCGCCCAGATTCTCGTATTGTTGCTACAGGTGGATTGTACTTGAATAGGTCAAGTATAGGCGCTGACTACTGTCAGAGATCGATGAAAGTTCCTACAACCATGCCAAGGCAACACTTGAGAAGAACAATATACCTCCGTCTTCAATCACCGTACTGAAATCACCTACACCTGATCCAATCCTCTTTCCATTATTGGAATGCAAGGGCAAGTCTGAGGACTGGGACCTCACAATATGTAATCCTCCCTTTTTTGCGTCCTCACAGGAAATGCTGCAAGGGATGGAACTAAAAGATAGACAAGCTCATGCAGTGAGTCGTATGCACGCCCCCAAATGAGCGACATTTACTAACAAGCACCCATTTAGGCCCCGACTGCGTCTGATAATGAACTGATTACCAGAGGAGGAGAACTTGCTTTCATAACAAGTATGATACGAGAAAGTATTGACATAGGGCACAAGTGCACGTACGTTTCTCAAGAAGCACGAGCATGTTGATCAAGGCTAATACTCATAGGCTAGGTGGTATACAACACTAGTGGGAAAGTACTCGTCTTTGCAGCCCCTCATAGAGACTTTGCGGGAATTCAAGGTATTTAGGTAATGTGCGGTTAATGCAAGCGAGACACTTATGTCAAAACCAGATTGACAACTACTTTGTCATCAATATGAAGCAATCCCGGACTTCTCGATGGATACTTGGCTGGTCTCACACCATGACACGACTTCCTGATGTAAGGACTTATTATTTGCTATCGCAGAGGAGAAATTAACATGTACTGCGCCGTCTCAGAGCATAACCAGACCCTATGCGATCATGGAAAATACGACATTTGCTCAGCTTTTACCATCTTCAAATACCGTGCGATTCAATGCCCCACCACCCGTATCGCTTACGACACTGAAAGCCAAGGTGCTCGATGTCCTTCGAACTGTCGCTTTAGACCCCTCGAAAGATAGTCCGGATCCTTCACAATATGAGGGTGAGACGCAGAACTCCGTACTGATCTCCCCCAGGATCAATACGTGGTCCCGGGCTGCTCGCCGAATGGCCGCAAGGCAAGAAAGCAAAGCGGAGCCAGAAGGTCAAGGGGAAGCGAGCAAACCACTTACCCTCTTTCGCTGTAGAATTAAGTACGTCAATAGCCACACGAGGCCAATGGACGGATCACCATCTTTAGAGATTGACTGGCTCGAAGGGAGACGAGAAGATCGAGAAGTTTGGGAAAGTTTTTGCAATTTCTTGTTAAGCAAATTAGGATTAAGCAGAAAGCGTCAAGCGGAAGCCGAATCAGATGGTCGTCCTCTGAAAAGCTCAGGAAGACGGTTCCAGGGGAACTATGCAAGGGGCCGCATGGCGATGTAACAAGAGCGGGATGGCAAGACAACTAGCGAAAGAGCCGTTTGAATTAAAATCGAATATGCGCTGCATGCATTTGATGACTAGTTAGTGAGCACTAAAGGAGTGTCTTGCCCAACCACTCCTGGAATGCTTGACATTCGACCTTCGGATCCTCATCGAATGCGTGATCTGCCCCTTCAACCCTTTCGATTACGAGATCTCCACTGGCCCTACCCAGTGCCTCAATCGTCTTCTCCATGGGTTGCACTTTATCGTCAATGGTGCCATACACAAAGAAGATTGGAACGTGATACTTTGCCTTGCTCGACTTGGAAGCAATTTCCAGGCGATGAGGGATGGACAAAGAGAGAGGAGAGGGACGGAACGCATCGAGACCTTGTCCAACTGAACGCTGAGTAAGGAACAGGAGGGAAGGGAAAAGAGAATGTTGAAGCATATATGGATATAGGATAGATCGAGGTCCACCGGAGACAGCAGAGCAGACAGGCGCTGCTTTGGTGTCGATATGAGGCTTCGCTTGAGCGTGCGAGATGCTATGATTTGTCGATTTAGAAATTATATGTCACTATGGGCTCACTTACCTGTTGCCATTCATCCATGGTACTGGATTCGTCTCTGTCGCCCAGAATTTGTCCGTGAGATCAGTGATGGGATAGAAAGGTGCGAGGCATTTGATGGCCTCATTCTTCAATCCTCTATAAGCTCCAATCTCTTCGTCGCCAACTTCATCAGGTACTCTCAAGCCTGCTATCAATGCCAGATAGCCCCCCGCGGAACCCCCTGAAAGGCAGATCCTAGAAACATCTATCTTATGATCACCCTTTCCATCCTTGACCAATCTGTCGTTGAGCCTGGTTTGAATGTAGTCGAAGAGAACAGTAACCTCAGAGAGGATATCAAGGATAGAGACCTGAGGAGCGAGGCGATAGTTGGGCGAAATGATTGCTACACTTTCATCAGGGCGTCCATCGCCTCTGGTGTAAGCGTGTGAAGGCAATCGCCTGAAATGAGGAGGAAGATTTTCTTTATTTCCCTGTAGCAAACCACCGCCGTGGAACCAGATGACAAGGGGGTGGCCAGAAGGGCCGGCAGGGGTAGAAGGAAGATAAAGATCGAAATCAACAGCCAGAGGTTCCGAGTCGAACGTGGCTGCTGGAAAAGTGCGGTAGACAATAGTAAGGTCAGGCTCCGGAATAGGTAAAGTATGTTCATCATTCGCCGCAGGTCCTGTTTCGACAGCCGAGCTAGCCTTGTCTTGATTATCTTCGACAGTGGATGTATCTTCATGGTTGAATGAAGGAGTGGCTTGGCGTAAGTTGCATCCTATGGTATCAACCTTAGCAGCCGATGCAATGGTACCAATGAGGCCGCGGATATTGATATTTCCGGAGAGAACAAGGTGAGAGAGCTCCGGCATGGCCTTCTCACTGATCCCAAGACTTTGAACATCAAGAACACCCGAAACGTTGTTATTTTCTATGTTGAGGACCCTCATATGCTTAAGATTGACACTGGCCAGTGCCTTCAGACCCTCCTGAGTGATGGTATTGCTCCCAAGACTCAAATGACGAAGCACTGGAAGTATAGGTCTTTCTGACTTGAGAGCGGTTTGACGTTGGATGGCGGTAGTGAAAAATCCAGAGCCATAGCGGAGGCCTTCTTCAGAAGGCCCTATGGGTGAATCAAAAGATAGGGTAGTAATTGAATTGTGCGAGATATCCAGAACCTGAAGTTGGGGAAGCAAAAGGACAGAACGAGGAATGGATGGTAGCGAATTGTGGCTTGAAACCAGTTAATGCTTGTCCAAAACAAAGCGAGAAGACCCACGAAAGATCCAGAGAGCTCAAACGAAGGAGGTCAGAGAGGGCATCGGGAACCCCTTTGAGAAGGTTTTTGCTTAACTAAAGTACATATGAGCACGCGAACAGGTGAGGAATATTGAGAGTTGCACACATCCAGGATTTTCAATCCTCCAAACATTCCAATTTCCCTGTCAATCTCCACGAGCTTGTTATTCCCAATTCTCAGGGTGGTAAGTTCCTCTGGTTCTGACCAGATATCTTCTTCTTTCCTCCAAGTGCGAAACGCCAAGCCCTGCTGACTATTGTCTACGTCTATTTCATCATCTACAGCAAAAGGGCTAGTACCGATTGCAGTGCGTGAGCGTGAGGCAGCTAATGATTCCCTCGGCGGGGAAGGAGGAGGGGGAGGATTGGAAAGGTCGGTAGTCGAAAGCCCCAGAAGGGATATGTACACTTTTGGGGGGATGCGCTCAAGCTCAAGGGAAGCAATATCTAATTTACCTGAACACCCAACGTTAGCCGAACATCAGCTTCTTTACTTTCCCGTGCATAGTTTTCACCTGAGCTTACCTGATTTAGCGGCCTTCTTCAACTGCCCTTCCACAGTCTTGTCCTCTAGCAGATCTGCCCCACTCCCGTCTAAGTGAACAAATCCTCTGGGAGTACCCGCTCTTTTGCCAGCCGGGCTACCGTAAGTTTGGAGGTCGCCGGTTCTCTGAGATTTGGGAGTGTTGCGGAGTTCTGCACGACGGGCCGCTATGGTTTCGCGAATAGAAGGCCGAGCTGGGGAGTTTTGTGCTGAGACAGGCATCTTGGTCAATCTGATGCCGATGGGAATATGCAAACAGAAAACGAGAAAGTGATATTTGATGATGTGCGTGGTTTGTTTGGTGCGACAAACATTCCAGCCTGAAATCAGACACCGGTGCTTAAAAAGTGGAGGTCTCATAACTACCCAAGTCTTACGTAACAAATAATTAACAAAGCGATTGTTAGGATGGACAGCAGCGGAACGGGAAAGCACTCATCCGAGTCATTCCTGTCATTCCCATGCATTATTGCCCATATATCTTTAGCAGAACCTCCTACTCTGCATCCCTAATAGCACATGCCATTTTTACAACTTCAGCCATCTCTCTAGGCTCATGGACTCTTAAGATGTCCACAACTCCACTGGAAGCGCACCAACCGCTGACAGCCGCATCTCCAAAACTCCTCTCTTTTGGTACAGCCCGTTTTATGGTCTGACCTACAAATCCCTTTCTGCTGGCACCTACTAACATCGGAAGTCTCTCCAGTCCGGTCCCTGGAAGGACAAGATCAGGCAGGTGTTTGAGCAATGTTAAGCTTTGAGAGGAAGACTTGGCAAAGCCCAAGCCAGGATCGAGGATGATATTCCATCGTTTGACGCCAGACTTCAAGGCCTGCTCTACCAAGACCCTCATCTCCTGTATCACACCCTTGATGACACCTCCGTGGCTATCATAATCCTGGACATCCGCTGCAATCATGGTTTTTGAATCACCCCTAGAATGCATCAGAACAACAGGAACGTCTGCTTCTGCCATGACCCGCAACATTCCTGGCTCTTGTCCGCCACGGACGTCGTTAATGATGGATGCACCAGCTTCAACAGCAGCCTTGGCAACTGACGGTCGATAAGTGTCAACTGATATCGGAATCGATGCAACGATGGGATTACTTGATGATCGGATGGCTTTGACAAGTGGGATAACGCGACTGAGCTCGTCTTCCTCTGAACAGGGTTCAGAACCTGGGCGCGTGGACATTCCCCCAATGTCGAGAATAGCCGGAGGCTCAGGTCCTTTTAACAGCTTTTCGCAAGCGGCGAGCGCATATTCGACATTCGTCCTGGCGGGATCGCCATCAGAAAATGAATCTGGTGTTGTATTGAAGATGGCCATGATGTATGGGGAGGCAGGGATGGAAAGCCTAAGGGGAGAAGAGTGAGAGTGTAAGGGGATTATAGGTGAAAGAGATGGCGGAAACGTGGTTGGAAGACTGGCGAGAAGCTGGCCGACGGATCGGCGAAGCGCAGGGTGCGTGAACTCTGGATCAATGCTTTGGAGATGGTCAGTCCCTGGAACTTCCACCTTCAAAAAAGCAGTTTTAAACGTACTCGGCCAGCGGCCTCAAAACAAACTCTCGCTCACGTAGTCTTTTGTGAGGGCATTCTAACCATTTGATCCCATGTTCATCTTCCTCATCAGTTTCGTTGCCAATTTTAACCACTCGGTGACCATAAAAGACCAAATCTAGATCGATGACTCGAGGACCATTCGTGAATGTCTTTGTACGCCCGACAGCTTTCTCTATGTGTTTGAGCAATCGAAGAACTTCCAAGGGCTCAAGTGGTGTAGCTAGCTGCGGGGAAGTTAAACAGATATCTTCACAGATACGTCCGCAGTAACTTACCTCAATGACACCATTGATGAACCGGTCCTGATCTTCCACATACATCGGTTCACTCTCGTACAGTCTACTAGTACCTAGCAATTTACATCCAGCCTCCTCTAAAAGGCTTACGGCTCTTGTGATGTTGGCTACTCTGTCACCGATATTGGAGCCGACAGCCACGAATACCCTCTCAAGGGCTTCGCGTGGCGCATTGCAAGCGGTGCCAGATGGTAGACTTGGCGCATAGTCGGCCTGTGAGCGATGAATCGTGATGCTTGGAGTAGCGAAAGGTATTGCCGATGGTTTCCTGATTGTAATTTCTAGATGAGATTGAGTGGGATCCCCCAGATAGCGACTCTTCAGAAGATGTTGTCCCAGTTCGTGGTTCAGCGATTCGATAGTTCCGTAAGCCGAGTTGCTCACAAACTGTCACCACGTTTTGTTAGTGATGGAAGATAATTGAGCACAAGTGCTGCTAGCACAACTTACGTCGTATATTTCATCTGCAAATCCCTTGTGTCCCCAAACATTCCAGTCGCCTCCTCTGACCTTGACATCCAACTCCAGCCTCTGCTTCTCTTTTCTCTCATGCTCATGTAGTCCCACAATACACACTACCTTCAAGTCCCGGATTGTACAGCTCCTGCCGGTTTCTTCGCCATTTTTGGCATAGGACGCCTTGTACACAGCTTCTAGAGCATGTAGCAGTGCCTTTGGAAGGCCTAGACGGATATCTACGCTCTGGACATCATCAAACCCTAGCGGGATGGCACTGACAGCGCGCATCAGCTCCCATGGTCCGCTCCATACCTTTTCGGCATCATTCGCAAGGGCATATACCGCTTTGGATACTGAAGAGTAGTTTACTCCAAGGCCTGCCATGGAGTCCCCTGCGGCGGTGGCAGAGACAGAGTTGGGGACGAGGTGAATTGTGAGGGAGAGAAGGGCTGGACAGGGAGGGGACGGGGTGAGGTGAAAGGCGGACGGACCTAGGCCGTGTGGCAGGTGAAGTGTGAGAGATGAGATGGTTATCGTATCCGGGGGCATGCTTGAAGAGTTATGCAAGCGGTTGTGGTTCAAAATAATGTACTGCAGATTCCCAGATCGGTGTCGAAGAAAGCGAAATAATAATAATGTAAGAATGACCTCCACCGCGCTGCTCGACTGCTATTGATTACTACGCATGTCGGTACTGGTTCGTCCGTCCGTTCCGGGTCTCTGCTCATCTTCTTCTCTCCCGCTTTAATACAAGAATCATTCAGCATGTTGAGTGAGTCGGCCCACAGAGCAATGCCACTGTATCGTATCCGTCTGCTCACAACTCACAGTCGTCGGTCTTACCGGCGGCATCGCTTCCGGTGCGTCTCTCCAATTCGGCTGCTCTTGGCCTTCCGGTCTCACACAGCTGATCTCTCAAAGGCAAATCAACCGTCTCCAAACTGCTCTCTGAAAGACATCATCTTCCGATTATAGATGCTGATCTCATTGCTCGCGAGGTCATTGAGCCTGGCACATCCGGTTACTCCCTCGTTGTCTCACACTTTGGCCCTGACCGCATCTTGCAGGAAGACGGAGTATCGCTCGATAGAGGAGCTATAGGTGATATCATATTTCATGATCCTGAGGAAAGAAAGTGGTTGAATGGGGTCGTGCACCCGAGGGTGAAGAAGGAAATGGTCAAACGGATCATAAGATATTGGCTAAATGGGGAATGGTGTGTGATCGTCGATGTGCCGCTATTGATTGAAGCGGGTATGTGGAAGTGGGTGGGGGATACTGTCGTGGTATATGTGTATGTTCTTGATGGCGCGCCAAGGCTTACATGGAAACCATTTCTAACCGGGTGTCTGTGTAGCAATGAGCGTCTCCAGCTGTCGCGCCTCCTCGGTCGCCAATCTAATCCTCCTTTGACCCAATCCCAAGCTTCAAGCCGAATTGCATCTCAGTTACCACTGTCGGCCAAGCTTTCCTACGCCACGTCTGTCATTGACAATTCCGGTTCATTTTCAGACCTGAACGACCAGGTCGATAGGACGGTTGCCAAGTGGAAGGCACAGCAAGGCGGAGATTCAGGTTGGTGGTGGAGGGTTTGCTGGTTAGTACCGCCCGTGGGGCTAGCAGCTGGTGCATTGAGCTTGCTAGCTGTTTGGAGGAAGGGCAAAAAAGACAGGAGGAGAGGGAGAGGAGAGGTCTCAAGGAGGGACAATTCCGAGCAAGCATCAGAAAGGATAGAGCTCATGGAACTGAAGGGGGGAAGACGGAGAACTGCGAGTGGGAGTGTCACGGACGAAGAATAAATGTTACATTATGGTAGTCACGTTAAATGCTTGCATTAATGCAGGATGAAATGCTGCCCTGCATTTTACGAATGATAATGTCGCACAGTGGTGGTGTCGCTTCGTAAATGTTGCATGGCTGATATCAAACAGCCGCATATCGTACAAACAGCCAAAATCATACTGGTGGTAGAAAGTCCACGACTAAGATCAAACGCCCCTACAAGGCACAATATACTCTATCGTTGAAGACATGTATATATGCTAGATTAACAGTACAACTTCCGACAAGACAACGCATCCCACTTTTACCCAGACACTCAATCGAGCTTTCCTCCCAAACCTTGCACTAATGCCTGCACCATGTTCCTTCTTATTGACAGCCCTTCACGGTACCTGCACGAGATCCAGCCGCCGGCACCACGCGAATGAGCCGCACGGACCACCAACTCTGCTGCCATCTTGCCAGTATTGATCCTATTTTCCCCGTCAGCGTCGCCTCCGGGATCTAGAGTCGCCTTGAGAGCGTGCCATGCATCTTCGAGGGTAAGGTTTTCAGCATCGCTCCGAGGATTGGCTTCCGTGTGCGTGCCACCGAACGAACAACCGAATGACTGACAGAGACGCGTGGCAAAGACCAAAAGGCCGGGGTCATTGACGACATGAGAATCTGAGACATGGCAGCAGCTCTTGAGACGGGTGAGAAGGTCGAGTTGAGAAGGAGATGGGGCATGGGGAGGATTGGTCAAGGGTGGAGAAATGGGAGAAGGTTTATTAACACCGGAGCCATTGGCGCTGCTGTCGCCATTATGATCCGCGGATGAGAACATGCTGAACATGCCGCCAAAGTTGGGTGTAGCAGAAGTGGTGTTGTTCTTGTAGAGAGAATTGTCAATGTTGTTGGTGAAATCAGCGAACTGTGTATCGGGAGACACGGGGAGGTTGAAGGGCATGGGGAGCTGGTAATTGAATGGGGCGGGAGAGACATCGGCGGGAGAGTTGAAAAGAGCAGGAACGTTCTGAGGGTTGCTCAGGTGAGGAACGTTGGGTTGCTGCTGCGCGGTGTGGGCGGCAGCAGTGGCATTGGATGGACCGGCGCCGCTTGTCGCACGAGGGGACAGTGTCGCGCTGTCCCTGCCGTTTCCTCTCTCGGCCTCGCTCATGTCTGTGGTGTCAGCTTCTGGCAGCCCCAAGGCTCTCCTCTCCCTCTCCCTCGCTTCTTTTCTTGCGCGGACTCTCTCGCTCATGGGGACACCACCCTCCTTGAGGGCCTTGCCGCGCCCGGTGGGCCCTGAGCCGATCTTTGGCCTGTCTGCTGCGGGAAGACTGAGGAGTGCGCGCAGCTGGGTGTTTTCCGTCTCTAGCTGGAGGATGCGTTCTTCGAGCGAGGCGAGATGCTCTGCACGACGGAGACGGAAGGCGCGCTGGACCTCGCGTGCGCGGGATGGGGGAAGCTGGTCATTTGGCTTGCGGCCTCTGGGCTCGTGGCGGTCCTGCGAGGGGGTCAGGATGCGGATGGGAAAACGTGTGGGATTGTGCGTACTTTTGTTGCGTTTGACTGGGGCGTGGACGCTGAACCTGCCTCTGACATGGTGGTATCTAATCTGATCTGGGCCGGTGGTGACTGACGCAAGGATGGTGTGTGATGTTATTATCAATTTGAAAGAGGAGAGGGAGAAGGTGAAATGGTGCACGCGGGGAAATGAAATAAGACCAATCCGCTTGCAATCTGCCAGAATCGGAAATCCCCAAAACCAGATATGTGCGATCCACCCCGCCCGCCGCTTATTGTATTGTCAATTTTCACCTCTTCCAAATCGCCGACGAGGCGGTTGATTTCGTAATAAGAAGCCGCTTCGGGACAAATACACGTCACCCGCCAAAGCTCCACGTCACCATTTCTTCCACACCTCCGCCCAACACACACTCGGTCCTTTGGACGGTCGGGTGCCGGTTCGCGTTGCAAGAGTAAGCCCATCCTTTCGAACACGGCACCGAATCTGCTATGGGCGCCACTGGAGAGTGAGTGCGCCGCCGTACTGATGCACCGTCTCCACGCCCGGCTGACTCACCTTGCCACCGCTAATGACTCCCAGGTCCTTCCTTCCCCAGGTAGTCGGAGTAAGTCCCCGCCCCGCCGTGCATCCTATAACCATCGCAGCTCTTCTACGCCACCTTCGACCCGAGCCTCGGCCCTGTCGTCCGGTACCAGGTGCCCGAGAACCTCATCTCAGACAGCACGACCGAAGAGGCACGCTCACCCTCAAACTCCCGCTCGCGCTCGCGCTCTCGGGCATCCCGCTTCGTCTCCCCGTCCCCCTCTCCGTCTCCCCTGCCAAACAGGACCCTTCTCAACTTTGGGCCCATCTCCGAATACGTCATCCCCAAAAAGTCGCTTCACGGCCGTCTCGTCACGCTTCTCACCACCGGCACGGGGTGCGACGAGGATGAACAGGCGGGGTACAGAGTTATGGGTTTCCCCAATGTCATGACGGCGCCAGAAGGCACATATACACGGAATGAGTATATGTGGAACCTGTGTTTCGTGTTCCATTCTTCGAGCTCGCTGGAGGCCTTTGAGCCGGTCGTGAGGAAATGCGCGAGGATTCTGAGAAGCGCAGAAGTAAGCATCGATCTCCGACATACCTACCGCGATATCTGACCCGTCCATACCAGCGTGATTCTGCCTATCTTTCAAAGCCATCGCCCGACCACACAGCACTGCCTGCGGTTCTAGAACAGCTGTTTGAGGACCTAAACTCTTACTCCGAGACAAGTATACCTTTAGACGGTTTCAACTCTCTGGAGCTCAAACTCTTTCCTTTTTATCGTAGGTGCCATTTCTCTGTCATTTCCGCCTATGAAGACCAACGCCCAACTGCACAGCAAATCCTCCCGATTGCGACGACTGGCATGTTCCTGTCGCTCTTGTTGACCTCAATGCGCACAAAGACGACAACTGGGATATTACGGCTGCAAGGGTCTGTCAGTTTATCGATGGGGTCAATCATGTCAAGAAGATTGCAGAGCTTGCCAAGGCGGACGAGGCTTTGACTCGAGAGACATTACGACATATGCTGTAAGCTGGTCACACCAATATATAAAGAGCTTCTTCTGACGAGAGCTCTAGGTATTACCAGGTGATCATGATGGCACGTCGAGCACCACCCCCTCATCAAATGCGAAAGCTGACCTTTATTTATTTTTCAGATTGACATCTTCCAATACTCCAATATGTACACCCTCAAACCAATAATATCCCGATTGTCTGCCGATGAAACCATCATTTCCGAATGCGCCTGCTATGTTACACGCTCCGGTTTTCCTTTACCCGATTGGCCCACACTTCTGCAGCTTTACAGCCGCTTTCAACCCGGCATCACGGTGCATGACTGGATAGAAGCGCACGAGGTTCTTTCAATGGGTATAGACCCCCGGAGATTCGTGTCTTTCGGTATCATCAAGGGTTTTCTCCGTCGAGTGAACCGTTGGCCAAAGCTGGTGGAAAGGAGAGAACCGCTCATCCATGTCCCAGAGCATCGAAAAAGAGTGGGGTTCGATGACTCTGTACGGGGGAATTCCAGCGGGTTTTATAGAGACCGTGACCGCTCTCAATCCCAGATACATCTTTATCAGCAAGGTCATCAGCATACCAGTGGCTTTCACCCCAACGATTCTGCCGCGTCTCTCAGTCGAGGCATTCTTGGCGGAGAATCAACATTCACCCTCCGCTCCGTCGGATCCAATGCCTCGCTAGGCGTTTCTCCTTCCTCAATACCTACACGTACTCCGCCATCACTGCACGGAAGATCCCCTCGCCGGCACCCTTTCGCCCCCTCTACCGCGGGAACTGGCAGCACACATACTGCACTCCCACGTTCCCACGTTTCCGCCGCCGAGTCACATCCATCGACGTCCTCCCGCCGGGCGATAGGTGGAAGTATCACGGGAACCAACACCACAGGCGGTCTCGTCCCGGGCGGTAGCGGCTTCAATATCAGATACGGCTTGAATACCAGACAGAGGGAGGAAGCCGCTGCAGTCAAACAGGCCGAGGAGCTGGAGGAAGAGTTGATAGGATTTTTAGATGGGAGTCATCATGCAGATGAGATCCAAGTGAGATTCGGATGGAGCTGGGGCCAGCTGGAAAAGATCCTTGGACTGGACGAAATGACTGGAGGCATGGGAAGAAAAGGTGTAACAGTAGTCTATCGTTGATCACTTGTCACATTATAAAATTTGTTTCTTTAGACAATCGCCCAAAAGGTGACGGACAACTGTTTGTTGGCATTCTCCGAATAGGGATTTCCATTACAACTACAATCATCTGTATATCTAATAGACCCTACGGGTACATGCACGCCATATCCATTTCCAAACGAAAATCAAAAAAAAAAAAAAAAATGCGGGACAAAAGTAAAATGGTATAGAGCCTATGGCAGCTATAATTCTTTTACAATTTACTCTATGTGAACATCTATCGGCCTAACGCGCTGGAAATCAATTTTTTATCGAGTAACCCATTTATCAACAGCCTCCCAATCCACGCCTCTGGCCTTCAGATCGTCTAGAAGATCTTCATACACGATCCACCACCAGGCATCTACTTCGCTATAATCCGTCAAACTCTTTTGCGGTGGTGAATTTCGAACGGCGTCAAGTAGACCGGATGGCAAAGGTCGGCGGCGAATTTGTGGTTTTACATGGTAGGATGCTTGACCGTCATCGCTTCCGTCTAGAGAAGCAGGGGAAGGCGGCAACGCGGGCGAGGGGTGTTGATGCGGCGGGAGTGAAGGGGGACGAGCCGACCACGGCTTATCCAGACTGCTCGTGTAGATGATCAGCGCTGATCGACGGAAAAAAGAGCCGTTTGGGTGACACATGATATAACATTCTTCCAAAAGGAAGCCCCATCTTGTCTGCACTCACATGTAATGTATGATTCCAACCTCCTCGTCCCTCCACAGCGGCTTGTGGACAGCTCGCAACGTCTTCAACGCGTTGCACCACCACGGTAACGGCCTCCATCTTCCCTTAAAAGCTTCGGCAATGACATCCTGATCGGCAAATTTGACATGGGCGATGGTAGGAGACGTGTTGATAAAGTCTATCAGAGATGCAAGGACAGTTGATGAAGGGTGTAAAATTACAAGTCCCGAATTAAGCAAATGAGCTGTACGTGGGGCGGACGGGGATGGGATGGGGGGAGATGTAAGAGAAGTGGGAGATTGCTGCATGGATAGGGAGCAGTTGGCGGGGATCCTATGAGCATCATGCGGCGAAACGTACGATTCGTAAGCAAACAAATCCCAAAGAGCGGAGAAACAAACTTACCAGTCCTTTGGATAGTGTCCAAGTTTGAGTGGATTACATACACAGGCAGGAGAAGCTCCGATCCAATCTCTTCCTGGTAGCTCAAAGTCAAATAATTCGTCCATATCCTTGAGGAAGATCATATCGCAGTCTATCAGAATGACCTTGTCGTACTCTGTAAGCCCAAACACTTGCAGCTTGGTCCAAGCATCATTGAATCGAGAAAATGAAGGATCAAATCCAGGATGTTGCGAAGAAGACGGCGAGAGGTGAGATACCGGAACGAGATTCAGACCAAGGGAACGAAGAAGTGACGAATGAGTGGCAGGGAGTGAAGGAGTAGTCATCACCAAGAGTGGGTACGCGGAAAGAGACGACAGGGTACGATGAAGAGTAAGTAAACCTGTCATACATAATTCGAGTCAATATATCAACTAGTGCCCTTGGAAATGCGAAAGAAAGCTCTGTGAGCAATACCACTTACCGGCCACATACGCAGGGTTGGTTACGAGCGTCACCCACGCTCGGGATCCTTGCACACCAGGAGTCAAAGGCGGACTGACGACCATTGTCTTTCAACGATCGCCGACTTTTCAAGCAAGTAGTGGTGATCTTTTTTTTTTTTTCTTTTCAACGTCGTCCAAAGAAGACAACGAACAACAAAAATGTACAATCAAGGAAGAATTGAGTATAACAGAAAAAAGAACCTTATCTCGAAGTTCAGCACGTTTAGGTCCCCTGAGATCGCCGATGATAGCCTCATAGTTCGTATATCGTATTATCGCAGCCATCGGGAACTGTAATGGCATCATCCTTCGGTAAGTGGCGAATCTTTAATTAATTGTGAATATGCAACTTTTTTCAATTATTGCGAATTTGTATTTTTCCGTTGCGAGTAGTTTTGAATTGAGACTCAAAAGTTGACGCGTAGCCATTTCATTTGCTATGAAATTCATACTCATGATAGCAGTTAAGTAAATGACAGAATGACAGTAGTACAGGCAAGTAGTAGAACTTGAAGCATATACTTCCTCCATACATAATCCGTACACCGTACCCATTCTGCTGATTTCTTAATCATGAAAATACCGTGAGATGTAGCGATTACATTGTATAGGTGGTGGTCACCATTTAGAAATTAGTTACCAGCTCCAGACAGTTCAAGTCGGATAAGAACAGAGAAAGCTGTACCTAGAAGACCAGTAAAGATAGCAAAGATCAGATACAGTGTTCCAATATCCTTAGCGTTGGTTGAGAAAAGCCAACGGGTAGCCATGGACTTGATCATGAAAGCTAGTTGAAGAGTTACACGTGTAGTGAGAGGAGGATATAGAGCAAATTGCGGTAGAATCTTTTGACGGCTATGCCGTGTAGATGTTGAATGAAACATTAATAATGTCGGTGTGCGTCAGTCGTTCTCGCTATTCATTCTTATTAGTAGGTTGCAGTAAACATGGCCATGTAAGTACTTTTGGTACGCAGCAGGCATTGACCGGCAATTAATCATTCGTAATATGTATGATGACGCGATGATGATGGATGCAGAAATCCATAAAATAGTTGTATGCCCCATCCCTATTTTGAGTATATTGTCGTATTTTTCTTGTTGCTATCACTGCCCTCCAGTGTTGGTATATTCACGCACTTCACGTTCAACTGCTTTGATTTGTGTCGCTGTGTTGTTTATGTGCTCACTTGACGAACTTCCTTGACAGGTCTCCTCGCGCTGGTTATAACACTATTGGCTCAATATGCCGTAGTCATGCGCAGGCGAACCTTGTGACAAGGCGTCTTACTAATGCCCTGTCGATATAGCGAATGGCATTGCAAGTATGTGGCATCATTAGGACACAGCATGAGGCATTGTCCCGCAATATTGTAGCTTATATTCCAGTCTGCATGGCTTTCTTCAACATTTGATTGGGCTCTTTTGAGTGACCAAAACGATGGGGCGGAAAGTGCCAATGCCAACGTGTCTAAGAATCGACAAATTTCATTACTGTGACCTGTGCGAAGCGAGCCAGGCGCAATGTCTTCCACAGTACAAATCGATATTGCTGACGAAAGGGCAGCAATCTGAGGAATTATTGAGATGTGGTGATCGTGATCATGCATGACATTTTGCGCCTCATGAAGATTGTTGCTCCCCCTGCCCGGCTTCAGAGTTTTGATTGTTCTTCTGAAGTTTGGACACATGCCGATGTGGATAACGCTCTTGAATGATGCGCATTTGTGCTAGCTCTTTCCGTCTAGCTCTGTTGCAAGTCTCCCTGCCGGCGTTCTTGTCAGCTAAAACCATTAATTTAAAACCGTTGAGGATACCATTGAAAGATAGAAATTGCAATGAAGCTACCAACAGCCCAGTTGGCTGCCAACCAGGGTTCTGGCACATCACGAAGTATTAGCAATGTCTCAGTTGTATATAAGTCCTTATCTTACTCCGTGATCCGAGAAATCGCACAGCACCAACACCGACACCACCTGCTATCCCGTACAATAGACTGTTTCTAGCACAAGGTATTTTACCGATATTCTCTAGATCTTGCCTGGGATCTATCCGCTAAATATCAGGATGTTCAGGTAAGCGTCTAGAGGTAGAAAGTGCTAGGACGCTGACGTACGCGCAATGCGGCCTTGAAGTCATGAAACTTGTCTCCACTCAGAGTCTCATCCGGTTTCAAAGGCTCAGGATCGGGAGTGATCTGACTGTTGCCGGAAGGAATATTGAGAGGGGGACTAGGGGGTTTTGACTGGCTCATGGCGTCAAGATATGAACCTAAAGAGGTTGATCAAATCGAATTTTTGAACTTTAGGAGATACTGCAAGCATCTAATGTCAAATGTGTACATTCTTTGCTCGCTCCGTTCGTCGCCGGTGCAATTCGCGCTGACTTTCGGAACAGCAAGCAAGCTTGAATGATGGTTATTTAACGGTCACGTGACGAACGATACGACGAAAGTTCGGATGTCAAGAAGCTTGCAGTGATTGAGACCATGATTGAGGCGTGTTCTACCGCTACATAATAATAATACCTCTGCCACTGCGGTAGGGTCACCAACATAATTACCGATACTGCATACTCCAAATAACACGACATTTCACGATGTTTAGATCATCCTTACCTCAGCGGACCAGTCATAATTCTGCCTCAGAAGCTGGGCCCTCGATCCCTACACCGATACCGACAGATGGAGATGCTGTCACACTTGAAAATGCCAGTAACACAACTGGGGAAGCTACTTTATCCTCAAGTGGCTCATCCGAAGGAGAGTCATTAATATCCAAGATGATGGCGGATAAGTGAGTGTCAGTGAGCTAAAGTCGGCCTCCACTCTAACGCCCAATAACAGTCCTTACTTCTCAGCAGGTGCTGGACTTATGGTAGGCTCGGAATTAGATGTAGTACCAATTTCCACTGATTTTATTCGGACACAAAGGGGATTGGTGTGGCCCTGACAGCATTGCGTCGCTCTATAACACTAGGAGCTACCATGGCTCAACGAAGAATGTTGGTGACTCTTGAAATCCCTTCCAAAGATCGGTCATACCCATGGTTCCTCGAGTGGATGGCCCATCAGTCAGCGGCCCAGACCAGAGGAAATGTTAAACCACCCGGTCTGTTTGGTTGGGGTCAAGGCATGAGAAGTCACGAGCTAGCTGTGGAAACAAGTTACAAGCAGCACGAAAATGGGGCCAGCGAAGCCATTTTCAATTTAGTGCCAGGGCCGGGTACACATTACTTCAAATATGGAGGGGCCTGGTTTCAAGTATGTGATATCCAATGATGGGCATAAATATGTCAGATTATTGACGTATAAATACATCAGGTAAAACGCGAGCGGGATTCTAAACTCATGGACCTGCACTCCGGAACGCCTTGGGAGACACTGACTCTGACAACACTCTCAACTTCGCGAGACCTCTTTTCATCTCTCCTTGAGGAGGCACGAACGCTTGCTGAAGCCTCGACTGAGGGTAAGACTGTTGTTTATACTGCGTGGGGTGTCGAGTGGCGTCCATTCGGCAAACCAAGGAGAAGAAGGGAAATGGGCAGTGTAGTCCTGGGTAAAGGAATTGCCGAAGAAATCGAATCCGATCTGAAGGGCTTTTTGGGTCGAGGGAAATGGTACGCGGAAAGAGGTGGGTTGTATATGACTCCTGATAATTCTCTTCCTAAACGCTTGTCTAGGTATTCCCTATCGAAGAGGATACCTCCTGCATGGACCTCCGGGATCTGGTAAAACGTCGTTCATCCAAGCTCTCGCAGGGTCCTTGAACTACAATATCTGTCTCATGAATCTTAGCGAGAGAGGTCTTACAGATGATAAACTTAATCATTTGCTGGGCCTTGTACCTGAGCGGAGTTTTGTGCTGCTAGAGGATATTGATTCGGCGTTTAACAGACGTGTACAAACGAGTGAGGACGGGTGAGTGGGTTATGAGTCATGCGTTGCGATGGTATCTTACGACTCTCTAGCTATAAATCTTCTGTCACCTTCTCCGGTCTCTTAAATGCTCTTGACGGTGTCGCATCATCGGAAGAACGAATCATCTTTATGACCACCAATCATTACGATCGCCTTGACCCGGCACTTATTCGACCAGGTCGAGTTGATATTCAACAACTTCTGGATGATGCTGCTGGTGAACAAGCCAAACGACTGTTTGTCAAGTTCTATGGCAATTCAGTCAATGAGGATGGCACAAAGGGTAGAGTGTTGAGGGAAGGAGAGCTTCCGCTAAATGACGAGGAAGTAGAATCTTTAGGCAACTCGGTGCAACGTATCGTGGACGATGAGCGGGCTCATGGAAAGGTCGTTAGCATGGCTAGTCTGCAAGGGCATTTTATCCGTACCGGAGCGAAAGAGAGCCTAGATGGGATCCGTGAGCTGTGTAGGCCAAGGGAAGGGCAAGCATAGGGACATTTCTATTGATGCATCAACACTACTGCATGATAGACAATATTACTCGGTTGATTAAGTTACACAATTCACATGCAGTCTGATCAGGATGTGACTCGTCAAGATACTTGTTGGTCGTCCGTCGGTTGAGTGACTATCATGATGATCTACGGTCTGCTCAGTCTTGGGGCACTTCGATTGCTCGAGTCGCTCCCGACCATTCCGATGACGATAAATCCGTACGACTGATACAGCAGTCATATGTAGTTGTTGGTTTTTCTTTCCATTATTCTTTTATTTCCGCAAGTGCTATACCGATACTGTATATACCAACTCAACGACTGACAGGACTCATTCAACATCTTCTCACTTGCGCTCTCAAATAATCATGTCGCAATCACGAGCTCGCAAAGTTCTCATTGTTGGCGCTGGTCCTGTCGGTGCTCTGACGGCCCTGAGCCTTCATCGTAGGGGTTGGGAAGTGGAGGTCTGGGAAACTCGCGATGGTCAGTCAATCTCCTATCTATTGCCCATTAGAGGTCGCTGAAATGGAAGCTGATGGTGGCTGTAGATCCTCGAGGTCAAGATGCTGCTCCGAGTAATCTCCGTTCTATCAATCTCGCCATATCGTCGCGAGGTCTCGAAGCACTACGAAGCGTTGATCCCTCGATTGCCGAGAACTTTTTGGAGGAAGCGATACCGATGAAGGGACGGATGATCCACCATACAGACGGGAAGCAAGAAAGTCAACTTTATGATCCAATCGGCGGCCAGGTCTGTTCGTTGATGATGGAGGATGGGAGCATTGGCTGATAGATTAAGCAGTCTATCAACTCTATCAGTCGCCCAATTCTCAATCAGCGACTTGTTCAATCGCTTCCCGAAGCAGTCAAACTCAGGTTCAACACCAAGCTCAAGCACATCGATTTCAAGAACCGTGTTGCTTATGCGTCTCATAAACAAGAAACGAGTCTATTACCCGGTGAAGAAAGTGAAAAGGATAAGAAGCAGAACACAGAGGATGAAGATGGGACGGCGTTTGATTTAGTCATTGGATGTGATGGCAGCTGGTCCAAAGTCAGAACTGCAATGATGCGGGCAGAACGGTTGGTATACCAGTTACAGTATCCCATTATATAAGAAAGACTAATTATCGCTCAGGATTGACTTTTCACAAAGCTTTATTCCTCATGCCTACATTGAGCTCCATATGCCTTCTGACCCAGCTTTCCCAGGTGGCTACGCTATGGATAAAAACCATTTGCACATCTGGCCTCGCCATGCTTTCATGCTTATCGGTCTTCCCAATAAGGTATGCGTTTTTTTTCTTTCTTCCATGCCTGGTATTCAAAAACTCATTCTACTTTGTTTAGGATGGTTCCTTTACCCTGACTTTATTCATTCCATTTTCTTCTCTCGAGTTACTCGACACACGCGAATCTGCTGCGGCCTTTTTCAGAGAACATTTCCCTTCCGCTGTGGACATTGTGGGTGAAAAGGTGCTTCTTGATGATTTTGAAAAGAATCCAAGAGGTAACCTGGTTACTATCAATGCAAGTGTTTAATTCTTCTCTCTTTGCTGCAAGGTGTGACTGATAAGAATGGGGTCTTTCAGTGTACACCCTCCGCATGGTCATCTCACGCCATTCTTCTGGGCGATGCATCCCACAGTATGGTTCCGTGCGTAACTTTCCAGTGTCTCTCTCAAGCAATTTCAACTTGCTGATGGCCTGTATACGTTTTTAGTTTCTATGGACAAGGCCTCAACTGCGGTCTTGAAGACGTTCGGGTGCTCAGCTCTATCCTTGAGCGACACCACATCTCACCCACAACCACACTTGCGCTTGGCGAGACGGATCCTGAGCTGGAACTAGCTCTAAAGGCCTATTCTGATGAAAGGCAAGGAGACTTGAAGGCGATTTGCGAACTGGCCTTGCAAAATTAGTAAGCCTGTGAAACCTTTAAAAGTTTTTTTTTTTGGATACGGATTATTAGTAGCTTAACGCATTGTCGTTTTGTCAGCACTGAAATGCGCTCGCACGTGCTTTCTCCGCTTCACCATCTCCGTCGTCAGGTTGACAAGGTTTTCACCACCTTGTTCCGATCTGCGCCTCAAGCCACCTTGTCGCTAATGGAACCTTTCCCTACCAAGAAAGTGCGAGGGTGGACGAGTCTTTATGAGATGGTGACTTTTAGGCCGGATGTAGGTTATTCGGAAGCGCTGAGGAAGGAGAGGTGGCAGAAGGATGTCGTGGGTTATGCTGGGTGGATCGGGGGTGTGGTAGGTGTTGGCGCGGCAGGCGTTTTTGCGGCAACTATGGCGAAGAAGTGGTTGGAAAGGAGATAAGATAGGTTTCCTGACAGGCTGCCATTTTTAAAATGATGATTTATGCCAATGCATTTTAAATTGCAGATTTTGATTCACTTCTTCTTGGAAACCATCCCCCATTCCTAGACTAACCTCTTTGGCCCAGCCTTGACTGCCTGCTTCCACTCATTGTCCCTTTCCCCACCCTCCCTCCTGTCGTCAACATTGTCCTTCTTTTCCTCCAATACTACAATGGGTGCAAGATCGACTTGCGGCACGGGCTCAGCGATCAGTGCCTCTCCTATCGATGGCGCACCGACGCCCTCAATCCCAAACCCGCCGCCTTGTGAAGGGACTGCCGCCTGTGGAGGCAGGGACGGCATCGTTTCATCGACTACCGTTGCGGCACTCGCTGCCCCATCCTTTTCTTTCACTATACCCAACGCCCTCTCCGCGTCCTCGATGAGCTTGGCCGTTTCTGCCTTGTCATTAGACTGTCGCAAGAGCTCTGCCAGCCCGTTGGCCTCGTCGACAAGCGCTTGGCTTTCTTGCTTGAGACGGTTCTCGTCCCATCCCATCGGTTGGCCTGAAGACGCCCAGTCGCGGCCTACGTGAGTCTTCCATGATTCACCCTTGAGGTGCTCTGTAATCTCATCCTTGATCAAACGGGGGGTACCTACACCGCGGAAGCCGAAAGAGGTGTAGACTTGGACGATGGAAGCACCGGCGTTGGCCATGGTGAGGGCGTCGGAGCCGGAGGAGATACCGCCACAGCCGATGATGGGGATAGACGGAGGGAGAAGCGGGCGCAGAGTCTTGAGAGCATTGAGAGCGTAAGGGAAGAGGGGCTTGCCGGAGAGACCGCCGATCTGGTCTTGGTTGCCTGTGGTATCCGTCAGCTTGACGAGAAAAGAGAAGCGGGCACTTTACCGGAAACAAGATTGAGCTCTTTCCTTCGGATGGTAGTGTTGCTAACAATGACGCCTTCGACACCACTACTTCTCACCGCACTCGCCACATCTGCCAGCTCGTCCTCGCTCAAGTCTGACGCGACTTTGACTGCAATCTTGGGCAGTCCGGTTCCCTGGGCGATCTTGTTCCTTTCTTCGACGACATCGTTCAACAATCGCTCGAGCTGCTGCTTGCCCTGGAGAGCGCGCAATCCTGGGGTATTCGGGCTTGACACGTTGATCACGACCACGTCCGCAAAAGGTCCCAGCGTCCTGACGCCTCGAACGTAGTCGTCGTTTGAATCAGGGTCACTGGCCTTGTTCTTGCCCAAGTTGACTGCAAGCAGCTGTCCGGCTCTCAATGACCTCGGCAAACCCGCGGGTGGGACGAGGTTTGCAGGCAGAGGGGACGGAAAGAGGGAAGGATGATCCTGAGCAAACTTGGCCAGACGGAGACGGAGTCGGGCGAGGGCGTGGCCGTGTCCAAGAGAGTTGAATCCATATCGGTTGATGCAGGCATCGTCCTCTTCGAGACGGAAAAACCGAGGTTTGGGGTTACCGGGCTGCATGGATCAGGATATGATACGATTCCATAGTCTGCACACATACCTGGGGTTCGGGAGTGACACTTCCGACTTCAACATAACCGAAACCGAGGTCAAAGAGACCATCGATGGCCTCGGCGTCCTTGTCAAAGCCGGCCGCGATGCCGACAGGATTTTTCAGATGCATGCCGAAAAGCTGCACAGTGTCCGTTTGAGCGCTGCGCATACGGTTTACAGAAATCTTACCTCTGCTTGCAGCTCGGCGCCGTCGACACCCATGTCTCTCGGCCGGGCCCACTTGTCCCATGCGAGGACCCTGACGGCGAGCTTGTGGCCCTGTTCGGGGTCTGCGACGAGGCGCATAAGCGGCATGGCGACGTGCTCGTGCAGGAGAGACCTGGAGTCATAGTAGTACGCGACGAGGAGGACGCTGCCGCCGAGGAGGAGGGCGGTGGAGAGGTAGTGGCGGCGCGGGGGCGGCGCGGTGGAGGCGAGACGGCGGAGGGGGAGGGGGTGTGGGCGGGGGAGCGCGGCCCTGAGGGCGGGGAGGGGCAGCGGGCGGGGCATGGCGGTGACTGGGCGATGGCAGAGAATGCGATGTCGGTAGTAGTAGTGGTGGTGGTGCAAGTGCCGCGGAAATTCCACGTCACGCGCTGATTTTGTCGATCATCATCCTCTCTAGCCGCAGACTAATAAATGATGGATGTCTCACAGCCTCTTGGCAAGCCGCTAGCACGATGCCCCGCACCCGCCGCATCACAGTCCTCATCTCAGGCTCAGGCAAGTCCTCCTCCCCCACTCCCCCACGCCCGCTCACGCCCCGCAGGCACAAACCTCCAGGCGCTGCTCGATGCGGCCGGCACGCCCCGTCTCCCCGGCGCCGCGATCACCGCCGTCATCTCCTCCCGCTCAAACGCCTACGGCCTCACCCGCGCCCGCACGCACGCCCCCCCGATCCCCGCCGCCGTCTGCGCCCTCAAGACGTTCCTGAACCGCAACCCGGGCGCCACGAGGGAAGACTACGACGCGGAAGTCGCGAGGCAGGTTCTGGACACGAGGCCGGACATTGTCGTCCTCGCCGGCTGGATGCACATTCTCTCAGACCGCTTCCTCGATATACTCGACGGCAAGAAGGAGCCCCCGCCCGCGCCCGCCCTTCCGCCGCCCGCACCGAGCAGCCTGCCCACCCAGACCGAGCCCATCCCCTCCCACGCCCCCGGCGCCGTTTCGCAAAACGCACAGGCCACGTCCGAGCTTCCCCCGCCGCCGCCGAGCCAGTCGTTCCCCGTGCCCATCATCAATCTCCACCCAGCGTTGCCGGGCGCGTTTGACGGCGCGCATGCTATTGACAGGGCCTTGGAGGCTTTCCAAAAAGGCGAGGTCACGCGCACAGGCGTCATGGTTCACAGGGTCGTGGCCGAGGTAGACAGGGGGGAGCCCTTGCTCGTCAAAGAGGTTGAAATCAAGCCCGAGGACAGGCTGGAAGATCTTGAAGAGAGAATACATTCGGCGAGTTTACATGCTCGTGGGTATGTCGCCTTGCACAGCGCTGATATGTTACTACAGGTTGAGCACGAGATTATCGTTGACGGCGCGCGACTCATTATTGAACAACTCGACAGACAGGGCCGACCATGATATGCATAGACTATACTGACCATGAGATGTGACATGCACTTATCCAAAGCTGCTGCTGCTGAACCGAGTTCTGACATGAGAAGCGCAAAAGGCGAATCGGCATGATGGCATCAACGCCCACTTATTTTTCAACGTCATTTTTCCGACCACGCAAGCTTGCAAGCAAAATATCATGCGGTCTTTCGCCTCTTCTCTTTGACTTGAGGTAGTCGGCGAGCAAAAACGCGACGTCTGTGGTCGCAAATGGTCAGCCGATAAGCTTGACACGCAAAAAAAAAACCGGACCTAGCGACTGCTCGTAATTCAAACGCGGGTCGCAATGCGTTCTGTAATTGAACGAGAGGTCTTTATCCTCCAACTCCATCGAACCACCGATACACTCGGTCTATTTTTCACACGACTATTTAGCCTGGTGTCCCGCATTAAAAAAAATGGATGGGGGGACATACAACAGAATACCCATCGTCATTGACCTCTCCTGTCAATTCAAGATGCACTCCACCAAGAATAGTATTCTTTTCTTTATGGATTTCCATGCTTCGAGTAATTTCGGTAATGACGTCTACAAAATGTCGAGTTTTGAGGGTAGGGTCATGGACAGAGGATTTGGTGCTATGAAAAAAAAGTTTAGTTGCCAAGATTTGCGTTTCTCGAAAAAAAGGTCCTTTTACTCACTTGCCATGCATGGCATCACACTGCCAGACCACTGGATGATCGGTCCTCAACACGGCATCAATGTGCTTTGGCAAGAACTGATCGACTTTGGCGGCACCGTATCGCCCGATAAGCGTCACCTTGCCCGGGATCTTGTCGGGGTTAACAACTATTTTAAAATTGACACCAGTTGATTAGCAAAAAGGTTAAACGCTTCCATAAACTGGGACTTGCTGTCAAGGACGCGAACGATTTCCTCGGGCTCCATGGAAGGGCCAATCTTGATACCTCTTTTTCCATAATGAGCAACGGGCGCAAAAACAACAAAGATGGAACCAAAATCACTTACATGGGGTTTGCGATACCCCTAAAGTACTCCACATGCGCCCCATCCAACTGTCTCGTCCTATCCCCGATCCAGATGAAATGAGCAGAGGTATTGTACCACTTCTTCGCCTCCCCTTTCCCTAAATCACCAACAGACATGGACAGACTGTTGATCGAGTCGCTCAAATTCTTGGGCGATTTGGGACGACGAGCGGGAGAGTGTGGGTAAGAAGATGATGATGATGCTTCACGGATACGAGATGCTGATCGAGAGAGGATCGGGGTAGAGTCACCCGTCGCTGGGGGAGACAAGGTCGTAGAGTCCCAAGAGCGAGTGAAAGCCTCTTCATACTCCAACAGCAAAGCTTCGTGGCTATGGTTTTTCTTAGTCAACATGTGTACACTGAAAAGAAGGAGCGAGCGCGCTGCGATTTACCTGGTGTAGAAATCAACAGTCTCCATACCACCCCTTTCACCACCTCCAACAGCGCCAGTGGCCACCTTCATAAACTCTAAACTATCTTGCAAACTCTCAATGACCGAGGAGAAAGCTTGCTGAAGCTCTGGCGATCGGACATGGGAAAACGACCAGTCGACAGGATTATGTAAATTGGCGAAACCCGATGAAAGAAGTGTACGAATGTAGTTGAGCGTGGCGGTGGAATGAAAGTAAGATCTGCCAACAGCACCATGGTCAGTAGGGCGGTACGTAAGTGCGCGGCGACTTACCCTAAAAGCCTTTGAGGATCGGGGGCTCTATCGGTCGGATCATAACCATTGACATTGTCTCCTCTGAAACTCAGCACCTCTTTCTTCTCCGTCTTTCCGTCTTTGGTGGGAAACTCGACAATCTCTGTAGGTTTACTCCTCGGCTTGGCGTACTGGCCTGCAATGCGTGCAATCCTTACGACAGGTAAACGTGATCCGTGAAGGATGATGAGAGACATTAGCAGGATGAGGGACAGCTTGTGCTCGATGGGGTCCTGAAATAGCGAAACTGTGTCAGTTTATCCAAGCAAAAAAATAAAAAATTATTCTCACTTGAGAACAGTCGTCAAAAAGCTCGGCACAGTCTCCGCCTTGAAGCAAGAATGCCTTGCCAGCCGCCACATCGGCCAGTTGAGTACGGAGCCTATCGATCTAAAGTCACCCCGACGTCTCGCAAGTCAGCATAAGAGGGATGAAGTTTCCCCAAACACCAACTAACCTCCACAGGAGAAACTAGAGGTGGTAAGCGACGAAGCTTGTTGAGAACGGTTTCCAGCTGGTCCTTGTCCTCATAGACGACATCCTGAAGGAGGAAGAATATGTTCAGTGTACATAGGGCCCACAGGTTAGTCGTTGTAACTGGGCACTAACCTGAGCGATGGGTTTTTCCCTCCAGGAAGATGGGTGCCAAGGTGCAGGTGCTGGTGCCATTGGAGAACGTCAGTAGGGGGGGCGGGTTTAGGAATGTGAAGGCCAAGTATGCAGAAAAGACGATCGGAATATGTATGGCTTGCCGTCGTCCCCGCCGTCATCGTACTCGAACCGCCTCCACCACGACATCATTTTCGACTCATTGCTTGGAGCCTTACGTAAACAAAGAACAGTTCGTTCATAAAGTGGAATGTGCAAACAAACGTGGGCGTGGCCACCAACATCCGCCGGCTGTAAATAAAGTTTCCCGGGGTGACGTTATATGAAAACAACAAACGTCTTCACCAAACCAAAGCCCGGCCATCCAAGGCCGTGCCTGGAAAGTCTTCTCATCAGCCGGCTGAAGGAAGGAGGCCCCAGCCACTCGTTCAAATTTACCGAACAGTCCTCAACAAGTAATGCCGATAAATCGCATAAAAGCCTTAACAAGGCCAAATATTAGATGACACCGGACGCTAAGGAAACCTTGTAGTTTGCTGCCCTGAATCGTCTCTGGCGCGGCTGCTGCGGAGCGAGCACCACCACGCGTGATGTGGCATTGTTTGGGGGTCTTTATGGCAGGTTCTTACCTGGTCTAATGCTTTTCCTGGAAATGCTCCAGCTAGCTGGGCTGTGGGCAGATGTTTACATATGCAGTGGTGGAACAGCGCCCCCACACAGAATTCCCACTCGCTGCGATTGACATTTCGTCTCTTCACAATCCCACAAACAACAATAGAAACAACAACCCAGCGTCCAGCGTCAAGACGCGTTAAGAGACCAAGAGAACTGAAAAACTCCGTTGGTCCCTGAGATTCACTAGGCATCTCCTACTTCCCATCTCGCATCGCTCCATCTCCCCACTCGCCAGACGTCAAAACAGCTTTTCTTTCCTCTACATCGTTTCTTCAGCCTCCTTACTTGTATCCATTCTACTACCAATCTCCATCCCACGCCCCACGCGCAACGCTCTTTCGTTTTGTCAGATACCCTCGCCCACACTCGCCGTCTCCAAAGTACCCTCCGTGCCCCTTCGCAATCAGTTCCTCGGACCCTTCAGTTGGGCCTTGCGTGTTATCTGCCTGTTTATTCAACCCGGCAGTCGTAAATCACACCCAGTCTATATCCAATCTTCAAAAACTTGCCAAAAACTCTTCCCCCCGTCCTTCTCTCCAACAGCGTTATCATGCTCCCTGTTCCTCCCTCTGTACACCGCCTGGTCATCCTCTTCCTCGTCGCCGTCCCTCTGCTCTCCATCATCCTCCCCGTGACAGCTGCGGCCGCTGGCGTAGATGCTCCCTCCAAACTCCAGCCCCGCGCTCCTCAACCTTCGCGTCGTATGGGCGCCACCAAGCGATCCAAAAAAATCGAGCCCTTGAAGAAGAAGGACTACTCGTCATTTCTTTGCCCAGGGGGCTCTGTGGCTTGCCCCATCCCAGGCGATGAAGTTTCTCCATCGAGTGTCGAGGCCTTGGAGAAGAGCCTCAATTCCCTCGCCGACTGGTTCAAGGTTGGCTTCGAGTGTGTGGAGCTTGAAACAGAATTGAACTCTTGCGGCGGTTGCTTAGCACTTGGTTCTGGGTACGTTGAATTTATTGTTTATTTCATTCATGTGTTTTTACTCACACAATGCCTTTTATAACAGCCAAGATTGCGCTCTTATCGAAAACGCTCGTACAACCGGCTGCGAGAGTGGCTCATGCCAAGTATACTCATGCTTCGATGGCTATGTCGTCTCGCCTGACAGGACATCTTGCGTCAAGAAGGGATCTACCATTCCAGCTACGCCCGTTACCGCCGTCAACGTCGAAGAGCTTGTCGCCGACGATCAGCTCCCTTTAGGGCAATAATTTTTAGAATCGAGGTGTCTTTATAGAAGCCACCTTTTACTTGTAGCAACAAACCTTTCTCCTATTATGGACTATTCCTCTTTATTTTTTATTTCCTTTGGTTTTGTTAGACAAATATTTGTATTTTATAATTGGATATCCCAGTCGCTAAAATACCATTGCGCTTGATGGAGACCCAGGTAGTAAATATCTTTACCAAATGTTGAGGGGGCAAGCAGGATACATAGAATTTATTAATTGTCGGATACCAGCAGTACATGTATCGATGGTGTCTATATATTCCTTTTCAGAACATAGGACCTGCGTCTCTGCATACAAAGACAAATAAATGTCTTTCTAGATGTTGGGAGGCTTACACAAACCCAGAAGCCGGTGAACGGGGGGAGCCGACGGAATGTGGTTCTTCTATTCGGTAATAACGAATCCTTCAGCCCATTTCGTCCTTTTTCTTTCTCTCCCGCGAGCCTTTCCTCGTCCAGCCATCTCTCAACTCGCCGCAATGACTGCCCTACTCGCACAGCGTGTCCTGCCTCAAATCGAGTATGCCATCTTCGACATGGATGGTCTTCTTAGTACGTGATCCCATGCTCACAGTCATGTCCTCTCGCTCATCAATTTGTGTGAACAGTGTAAGCTGCTTGATTCGCTGTCAAAACGCCGCTCGTCATAGCATACTGACCACTGATACGTTTGTTTGATTCTAGTGACTCCGAGGTTCGTTCGCTCAACAACATTCCTGTTGGGTTCCATTTACTGACTTGCTTACGTCCCAGAGGATCTACACAGAGGTGACCAGTACGACGCAATCCGCTTTTGACGTAGAAGATTAACTAATAAAGTTCTCAAAGATGCCATTCTCGGTCGCTATGGTCATACAATGACCTGGGACATCAAAGCCGGTGTTATGGGCAAACCCCAACGTATCGCTGCAGAGTACATTCTCTCGCATTTCCCCGACATTCTGGAGAAACTGACCGTCGAAGAATTCATCGCCGAGGGTGTGCAGAGGAGAGAAGAACTCTTCAAGCGGGTTGAGCCTATGAGAGGAGCTGCAGAATTGGTCAAAGGTTTGGTGAGTACTGAAGCAGCACTAGGCATAGACACGGGGGGCTAAATATGAATAAAAGCATGCCGCTGGAATCCCTATCGCCCTGGCTACGGGCTCTACCATGCCAAATTTCATTCATAAAACAGTGAGCTAGACACTTTATCGACTGCGCAATCCCACGCTTATACCGGACGGTTGCAGACACATCTTCCCCACATCTTCTCTCTTTTCCCGCCGACGTCAATTCTCACTGCAGACTCTCCCGAAGTCAAGCGTGGTAAACCCAACCCTGATATATTCCTTGCGGCCGCCCATTCTCTCGGAAGGGACGTGGGCACTGCTGACGAATGTACCGAAGAGCAAAAGGCGGAAAGAAGTCGAGGATTGGTGTTTGAGGATGCCCGGCCAGGTGTCTTGGCTGGCATCGCGGCAGGGATGAATGGTGAGTCCATGCGACTGGAGCATCTTTGTGGTTATCTAATCATAAATAGTCATCTGGGTTCCTGATGCCGAATTACTTGCACTTAACCCGGGAGAGACATACGGCGCGACGGAAGTCCTTACTCATCTGGAGGAATGGGATCCCACTAGGTGGGGCCTCCCTCCTTTACCCGGTTTCAATGTAAGTCATCACGCTTTTTGAAACATGTGCGCATAGATAACCTCTTGATTATCACAGCACATTCCTGCCCAACCCTAGACATTTTTGGGATACATCATCATGCATAAAGTTTAACCTTATTACCCTTCTAAAAGTTCTTTCCACTTCTCTTTTAAGCCTCAAAACCTCGCAAGCCATCCAAAATTCGCCAGATACCCCAAGCTCCAGGGTCGGGGACTTCACGCTTCTTCAAATCCTCCTGATTCACATATGCTCCTCGACCAGCCTTAGCCACAAGCTCCTTGGTCTTGTCAGCTGCTGCAAGAGCGTCCTCCGCCGCGGAGGAAAGTCCTTTTGAAGGTAAAGAGGCAACAAAGGCATCAAGGGGGTCAACGAGGGTTCGAGAAGGAGGCCGGGCACGAGTGTCTATGATGGAGTTTGTATTAAGCATCCAGATTGCCTGTATTAACTTTGGACTTACATTTGTAAAGAGTGGCCAGGGCTTCAGCAGCAGCTTTGCTCCAAACCTCGGGGGATGTGCTCTTGGCACCATTTGTAGCAGCATCTCTCAAGGATTTGCCCAATCCCGCAAAGAATATCCTAAGACTATATAAGCTTACGAACCTTCTTCGCCTTCGTACAACTTACGAGTAGAGGGCACCCGAAGTGCCGCCCATGTCATCCTCCACGATTTCGGCAATAACCTTGACATCCTGCACTACATTCTCGCCCTTCAATCGGCCCTCCTCAATCGCCTTCAACACACCCTTGGCGCCGGCCTCCAAAGTGAGACCTGCATCCCCATCTCCGGCGATCTGGTCTTGTTCAGTGAGTTCAGGTTCGGCGGCAATAAGAGCCTTGCACGCCCGAGCGATAGCAGCAAGGAAGCCTTTTGCATCAGTGGCTGTTTACTCCAATCAGTATACGTCTCGGTTTCAATCACATTACTTACAGGGTAAAACAGCGTTGTCTTTTTGCACGGGGATAGGTGCCTCTTCAGCCTTCACATCAAGCGTTCCAGGTTCCCTACCCGCATGCCACTTCCAACCTGGAGCACTAGCGGGAGTGTCAAGGTACTCAAGGATCTCATTGGCAGAGTAAGGTGCTTTTTCAGAAGCAGAAGGGAGGAGAAGAAGAGTAAGGGAGAAACCAGGCATGTTGAGAGATGTCATATAAGTTCCAGCAAGGACTCGACGAACTTTGATCTTCCTTGACTGAAGCCACTTGACAGCTGGTTGTTGTTCTTAGCGACCCCCTTTGTGTGGTAGATCTAGAAACTTACCTTCGTTTGTGAGGCCACCCATTTCAAGCTCACTTATGGCTCCCAAGTCGTTCACCAACAACACCACCTCATCAGAGCCATCGCCTTTGAAAGGCACGAATGACTTGTCCTTGTCGGTAGTATCAGTGATTTGGGTGAGCATTCTTCCCACAAGCTCAGATGCAGTCGTCATCTCAAGCTTGTAAGTACCAGCTTCGTTGTGAATACCCATGCCCTACATCGGAATGGGATGTTAGAATATGCGGACGAAGCAAATGCAAAGGGGATTACATACAACTTCAACTTCGTTGGCTCCAAGGTGGGAGGTACCAGCACGAGTTCCTGGGACCTACGATAAATGAGCTTTTGTTTTTGTCGTATGTGAAATGCACTTTACGTGACAGTGTTCAAGGCCGACACCAAGAGTCCCTAGCCGAGAAGCCACATATTTGGCAATGTTTTCTACAGAGTCAAGATCGGCGCCTTTATCGGAAAGAGCAGCAGCCACTTTGTACACCAGAATCGTACCGGCGAGCCCTCTAAGCCTTCTGGTCAGCCGGTGATTGATCGTGACAATAATTTGAGGACTCACCGTCTACCAACGATGCTTCCCTGTTCCCTGCCAACAGCCACATCATCCCCAACCATCAAGACTCGAACATCCCCAACTTTTCCTGCACTCCTGTGCTGCTCGGCAGCCAAGCCAAAGTGCAAAGCGTCACCCGTGTAGTTCATGACTACGACAAGACCACCCTTTTCGCGTGTCACCAACTCGAGTCCTCGACGGATCTGAGCGACGTTCGGAGAAGCAAAGATGTTTCCGCAGATTGCAGCCGATAACAATCCAGGTCCCACAAAAGCGGCATGGGCGGGCTCATGACCGGACCCCCCTCCCGAGAGAAGAGCGACTTTAGGTTCAGTCGGAGGTGTGTAGATTACTGGGTAAAAGATCAACAGTTTGTATTTGGAATAAACTCGTTCTACCCACCTCTTTGGGCCTCGTCAAGTTTCACGTTGGGATTGAGGGTGGCCAGGCCCTTGAGTGAATCGACCACAAGGGTCTGAGGAGTGTTGAGAAGGTGTTTCTCTGGAGGTGGTATTGTGGTGAGGTCGTCAGTTAGCACTGCCAGTTTTCACAAATTCATTGAGCTGAAGCACTCACGAGCGGGAGCCATTATTGGTAAGAGCTGATAACCAGTATTTCGCGCAAAAAAGCCGTCTATAAAATAGAAACAGCAGCAACTGAGTTATTATATACGTGCGCGAAAGATGGGTTGTACTAACGGACTATAGTCGGTACAAATAGCAATCACCAGATGCGTCCAAGCCGCTTCGGCCCGAAGGCGATTGAGCGGTTCCCAGTTCCCACGACGGAGATTATAGGCATTTACCGGCACAAAGCGGCATTTTCGTCCACTATTTTCTTTTCAGAAGTGCAGAAGAAGAATGACACCGAAGCAATGCCACACTAATTTAGAGCAATAACGGTGAGCACTATAATTGGAGCAGCAAGCAATTGATACATATATACATAAGCGGTTTAAGAGCTGTCGTTACTATGATGAATTTCTCATGAAATGTGAGATGAAAGCAATGCGATTGTAAAAATATGGACAATGAAGAACCAGCAATGGGTATGTAAAATATTGTGTCAACAATCCACGATTATAGACTATTTGAGTTAGGAAACGAACAACTGATGTCAATGACGGGGAAATAACGATATAATAACTGCCAAACCTTCTAATCTTATCTTCTCATATCTATATGCCCCTTGTCTTCAGGTAAAGCGAATGCGAACGTCGCTGCATCCTCTTCCTCCCTCCAGCCTCTTGATGCTCCCGCACTTGTCATTGGCCTTTGTCCCAATTGGTCTCCAGACATTGGTCCCCCAAACGCCCCGCTCAGCGGTGGCGGCACACCATTTTTTGACATAGCAAATGTAGAATGTATAGGGGCTGTTCTTGGGCGCGATCTTGGACGATGATCTTCCGGCACGTGAGGTAGCCCCAGACCCAAAGTATCAAGGGAAGGTAGAGATGGCCACTCAAACTCTGCAATGGTAGTAGGCGGTTCTGCACGCAGTTTTTGACGGGACCGAGAGGGTTGCACTTCTTCCTCTTCAGACGTTGTAGTCGAGATACGACGGCCCGACCCTTGGACGTGAAACAGCCGAAGCAAAGATCCAGACTCCGGATCCGCGACTACATCAAGTGAACTTGGACCTTGGCGAGTAGGAGGGGGTGATGGGAGTTGATGGTTCGAGGATGATTTGGAGGTTTCCGGATTGAGAAGGGATTGTATAGGGAGAGAACGGACAGTTGGAGAACGCTGCGAAGGCGAAGGGAAACTGAAAGAGATCGATTGCGACGGTGGATGTTGCGACTTGTCCGGAGGCAAGAGGATAGGTTTAATGTTAGTTGCAACACCAATGACTGTTGACAATGCAGGAGGCTCTTCGGGGTGAACAGGATCCCGAGAATCAACGATGCTGCTATTCTCTCCGTGAAGATACAGGCCTTTCCCTAATGACCCTAGCTTCTTTCTTTTATGTTCAGCCGCTGCAACTGCATCTAATCTCTCTGTGGTCGAGGTGGAAATGAGGGTGATAGGGGCAGTAGGGAGGATGAATGTCTTGGAGGGTGATGAGCGACGAACTCCTTTGAGTGTGATTGAGGCTCTGAGCTGATAAGACATTGATACCAAGCCGGTCTGGTGGGTTTCGCCTAAAGCCCATTTGCCTGTTCGACGTGGAAGGGACATAGGTAAAGAACATCGAAATCCCGCCCCTCCCGAAGTCATGTCGGTAGTGGACGATTCTGTAATTTTGTCACGAATGACTTGGCCCTCGTGTTGAACAGAAGGACCGACCGAGGTATGTGGATCAGATTGTAGCCGATGGAAAGGCGGGCGAGGCGATAGGCTTCTGCGGAGAATGGAAGTGAGCCTCGAAGTCTGCGTAGGAGAGTAAGATCGAGAAGAGTGTACATGGCGCCTTTTCGAGGGCGATCGGTCGTTGAAGGAATCCCGTCGACTAGCGGATTTGGAGTCAACCAGTTCTATAAGGCGTTCCAGCACCACCGTGACCTTCTTTACCATAGTAGTAGGATTCTCCGGCTTGATCAGCAAGGCAACGTGAAACGAGTCACCAGGTCCGAAAACGCCGTGCGGGACGTTAAGACAGGCTTCGGAAACGTAGGCATCCGAGCCAATGCATAAAGACGGTGAAGGGGAAAGAGGTCTCAAAGGAGGGGCCTGATGATTTTGCAAGTTGAGAGCAAAAGCTTTGGTGATACTTGTACCCACATAGTGGATCGGCTTGTGTTCGATAACGACCTCCATTCTCCACACGACCTTGTACTCCCTTATGCACATCGTACTCCTCCCTTGTGTTGCCGCTTCTATAGGGATAGCCATTTTAAACTGCTGATCCCAATCACCTACGTTAAGATACTTTTCGCCGTCTGGCGGTGCAAGGAGTAATTGCGATTGTTCCCATAGCGTGTTTTGCAGGTCGCCTTCGAATGCCCCGCCAGTGCGGTACTCGGTGCATTTGATGCGCAGGGAAATACTCTTGACGAGAAGAGGATCGCACACAGGCGGGAGCTTGGTTGCAACCTTGCCTTGGACTACCACCGGACTTACGCCAAGATGGCCTGCGTGGTGTCAGCACTGGACTTATCCTCGTACAGTTGAGCACTGAACACAGATGGACTTGCCTGTGTGGGGAAAGTAACGACCGCCTGCATTTCCGTGCTTGGGGGTAACGGAGAGGTCGAGCATGCCGCCAGTTGCTGAGGCATGTCAGGGCGTAAGTGGGGGGGGGATTGAAAGTGGAGGTGTGGGCGGGCGAGCGGGCGGGTGGAACCGGACTAAGGATGGACAGAGTAAGGAGTGAATATGAACATGTCAAAGACAAAAAGTGGGATGATGGGAATATAAATATTTGTCGGCGGATCGCTAGGCTGATCCATAGTGTACAGTAGTACTGGAGCTAGCATGGCGAGTCTCATTTTTGTGTCTCGCGGGGATTTGCACTAAGAAAGCCGCTAGGCAAAACAGAGCCGCCAACTAGATCATGTCGGTCACACTACTGCTAACACATTTCGGACCTGGCGGCACCCGTCACCCGGTTTCATTACCCGATCGAGAAATAACAGAAATAACAACCACAAGCATCAAGGACCCATGCGATCAGGAACCAAAGATCAAAGATCAAAATTAATTGATCAAAAAGATCATCAACGATCATCTTCTATAGCTATCCATGCATCCATGAAGGATGCAAACATTTTTCAAAGACACGAGTACAAAGCGCAAGATAAATACCAAGCCATTAGTCATTTCCATAGTCCGTAGACGGCAATCGATAGCAGGCAATATGCAGGCAATATGCAGGCAATATGCAGGCATTATCACTAGTCATTAGGACGTTAAGTATTGGGTATGTATTAATAGGTATTTATGTATATAGGCGCCGCGGCGCCAAGGCACCCCCCAAAGCAACCACCAACAACGAACCTTCGCGTTCATCCCCTATCCACCACCACATTCAGCCGTCTTTCAACGTCCATCATTCTCAAATACAGTATGGTACTCGCAAACCAAAAACCGGTCTGGCACGCCCATTAGATCCTTTGAGCATTGAGCTGTGAAAAGCCGTTTAATTTAGGTTTTTCTCCTCTCGCCTTCGCTGATCGTCGGTCATTGCGTACTACAGCGGTATTATACTATGCATGCAAGCAACAAGCTGCAGGTTGCACAACGCATATAGCCATATTTTGAACTCCTTTTTATCCTTATTCCTCATTCCTATTATTACCTCTCAAGGGTTCTCGAGCTTCTTTCAACTCTCAACGAGTTCAACCACTAGTTTTATTATGGCTGCCTAGTGCTGGACGACTAATTTATTGATTACAGTTACGGAAATATGAATACAAAACTGCTACTGTACCTGCCTCACTGCTGCTGTACAGACAGTACTCGTAGATTTGTGTGTCTTCTGTTGCCTGCTGCTTCATGTATTATTATATCGAAATCGTCGTTTTCGTCTAAAAGTGGAAGTGGCCGCTTGTGGCTTGTTGTGCCACACATTCCCCGGCTCAGAAATGCCGAGTGACGTGTTTCTGCGGATTCTGCCCACTACTCACCATCATCAGTCATCAAACCAAGCCACCGCCGGCCGATGGCGCCACTTACTCGAAGAGATCCGGACCACTTACTTCCACGCCACATCGCAACAGTCGCAGCAACTTCCAAGAGTGCAAGAAAGAAACAGCTTAATCATCAGCTTAAGTCTATCATCTTCCAACATTGATTTCTGACTCAACGACGTAGCATACTCGTAAGTTCTTTCCGAATTATTTATCATCAATTATCTGCTGGAATCGTCATGACTCAGCGATGGCAATGGGGAGCTCGTTGTATAAAAACGAGAACCAACGACCCAAAAGCCCATTTTGTCAAATATCTTTGCTTTCGCTGTAGTTAGTTTTGGATAATCAACTAAACAGTTAGTTAATAGTGTCACCAACCCGCATTACACAAAACATTAAAATGGTCAAGGCTATTGAATCTTACGACGAGTGGAAGACTCTCGTAAGCTCCATCCCTTAGAATTGTGGTCGCTATCCGCTAACCCGTCTCACACACAGACTTCTGGCTCCGATGTCGTCGTCGTCGACTACTGGGCGACTTGGTGCGGTCCTTGCAAGATGATCTCTCCCCACTTTGCCAAGCTTGAGGGCAAGTTTCCCAATGTCAAGTTTGCCAAGGTCGATGTTGAGGAGCAAGAGGTTCGTTACCTCCCGCTGTGCAGTTGGATGGAATACTCACCCCTTGCCTTTCTGCAGGACATTGCCAAGGAGGCTCAAATCAAGGCCATGCCTACTTTTGTCGCCTACAAAGACGGCAAGGTGATTGAGACTGTTACTGGTGCTGTCCCCGCAAAGATCAATGTGGGTCTATACTCGTTTTTTTGCGATGTCTTAGGTTTGGCTGACTGTTCCGTCCAGGCTTTGCTCGACAAGGTCGCGGCTTAATTACATAGATTGATCGTGCATGTCAGAAGTTGAATGTATAAAATGATCAATTCTCGCCAGGTGTCTTAAGTATCGCATGGTTTTTGGAATCATCTAGTGGAAATATAGAACCGTCGAGTTCCAAAGCTGCATTTCAGAGCTCTGCTGTATCATCGCACCGAGTGGTCGTGGAGCGGTAGGATTGCAAGTAATTGGCTCTGTCTTTTAGCAGCTTGGACAACGTCTCCAATCCATCGTCAACGCCATCCGGAGGCAGCTCGTCGTTGTGCTCATGCGCATGCGCAAAGTCTATTAAAGCACATCTGACTTCTGTCTTCCCCGTAAACTCGGACACACCATGCGCGATGAGCAGCGAACTTCCTGGATAGCTCCATCCTGATTCTTTCATAGCTGTTCTTATATCGGTAACGCTTTCAATGGTCTTTAAGGTCCTACTTAACATGTCTGCCATGCAATCCGACGACGGTTTTCTTTGCAGCCTACTGCTCGGGTCAGTCCGTAAAGTCAGATGTGGTTTTTTAGAAAAAAGATGCCAATCGGTAACGCTTGGGAAGACACATGCCATAGAATCGCTCAAATTGTCATCTCGAAGGCTATAGCCGTAGCTTTTGGTAGTCGAAACGCAGGTTTCTTTACCAGGGACCCATGTCTGCGGATGGGAATGTGATCCAATTGATAAGCCTGATCAAGTCTGATCTTATACAACTTACATGTGCCCCTGCAAACATAATACCTGTTGTACCACTTGTCGTGGCCGCGCATGACTTATCATGCCTAAGACGCTTGGCCCGTCCTGATCGACTTCCCCACCATCGTTTCCCTAGTTTGAAATCGGCTACGATAGGGTTCAGCAACCCGTATAACAAGTTTGAAAGTACAATTGACTGCGTATGGCAATGAGCTTCGAAGCCGCAATTTTTGAAATAACATCACGATCGACGTACCTGAGTGTGCTTCTTTGCAATGTTTTCCTTGTATCCGATCACTTCTCCACCTTCTCCGTACACAGGAACCTCTTCTGCATCTTCGGTTTGTATGGAATCATCGGACCTGATATATGAGGAGCGATCAACACATCCCTTGTATGTTGGAATAAAAGGCTTTATCTTGACTAATCCGGGGTGTTCAATGAGGAAGTCGAAATCGTTAATATTCTCATAGAACTGGATTTCTTCTTGGGTCGTGGGCTACATCGGATGGGTATTAGGTACAGGTGGAACCGATGTAATGAATTTAACAAACTTTGTACAAGTTCCTGTGATCCAAAGACGCGTCAATTGTGCCATCGTGGCCTGCGGCTTGCAAATGGAAACGGGCGACATCTAGCGTATCTGGTGGGGATCGCTGGGTACCGAGAGTTAAACTTGCTCTTTGATTAATGTCCATATCGAAGATAGCTTGAGAGGTTGGGCTTGAACATCAAAAGCTGCCGTGGTGAAGAGTAGTTATTACCGTACTAGACAAGGAACCGATGCGGCATGCACGATAGATCCTTTCATAAGTCCGAAGCGAAAGGAGCGAAAATCTCACGGCTTTCGGACAAAGGATGCAGTAACCTCTGAACAAACGTTTTTGCAGCCTTCTGGTGCGCATTGCATTCTTCATCGGAGGCCCAGCTGGACGTTCACTTCTTTCTTCGGAGGGAGGTCCAGCTGGACTTCCACGTCTCACCTCCATCTGTTACGTAACTCCTTATTCTTCCTTAGTAACTGCTCCGCCACTGTCATCAAAATCCCGAAGTTCCGACCTCCACACCTGTCCTCCTCCCGTCCACATAAATTTCTCAAACGACCATCCAATCTTTCTTTTCCTCTACTAGGGCCCGGCTCGATCTTCCTTCTAGGAAGCTCTCAGCATTTTCGACTGATTGGAAGCGTCCTTCGGTCTTGTATCGAACTCGGTTGACGTATATTTCCGGTCGACGGGACACGGCTTCCCCGAGATAGACTGCTGTCGTTGACCTTGCTGATTCCCTAACTGCTGGCCTTTCGGCGGGCGGTTGGGTTGAGTCGGCAGTATAGGACAGTGATGGTGGCAACCGTTATTTCATATCCTTGCCTAGGCGATTCGCCCATTAGGAGTTGGGAGAAACCAACGGATTGACATACATTTCCTCTGTAATTACCACACATGAACAATTATTTTTATGGCCCAGCAAGTCTGTTTCGAGTTCATTTTTTCTGCTGTGTATCGTTATGCGATCGTGTGCTTCGTATATCGAACGTTCGCAAGTCTGTCTTAAAGTATCGATTATTCGTGCACACAGATTTTCAAAAGCGGTTTTGTAGTCAGGGTCAGGCATCAATAACGATTACTTGAACTTTGTCGCAGTCACCGCCGCTGGTGTAGTTGAATCTAGATATTTTACCAAAGTGCAGCTCCTTATCCCTTGGCAACGACATCAATTACAGTTAAAACTGTGAATTTGACATTGTGAACCTCAACTTGGAACGACCTCAAGAAGCATGGCAGTATATCACCGTGTCCGTTAAATAAAGCAATCAACATCATGACTCTTCGCTATCGCCCAATCCCTCTTCGCCCAATCCTTCCTCCTTATCTCTCACTTTCAACCCATTTGCCCATTAATCGAACTCCTGCCGTCCCTTTTTATCGCGACTCCAAGCATACTGTGCCCACCAAATGGAGTCTCTATAGGTCACTTCTTCGGTTTTCCAAGTCCTCCAAACCAGGGTATCCAGCCCATTACCCGGAAATTAGAAATGAGATCAAAAGACTTTGGAAGAAGCACAAGAGCTTGACGTCTATCCCCAGAGTGCAGCAGTTCCTCAATGGGCAGTACGATATCCTGTCTGCGTTTCAATTAGGCGAAAGTTCCAAGCTGAGTGAACTAGAGTCTCGCTTGGAAAACAAGCGTGTCCTACGGGATCTCTCCAAATCCCGAGACAGAGCAGACCAAGCTTCTCAACCCGACAGCAAACCTCCTCGATTGACGGGAGGATATCTGCGTCCCACGTTGTTCAACCCCCCTCTTCCTCGTCTCAAACCTCAACCCATTGGGCTTTCAATGATGATTCACAATAGATTACGAAAGAGAGAGCGAAGAATGGAAAAGCGCCGAGTATATGCGTCCTTGAGAACTGATCTCAAACTTGAAGTCGCCTTCTGGAGGGCAACTGAGGGCAACGACACGGATTGGTCAAGGCGGAAAGATGAGAGGTCACATTTTGGCTGGGATAAGCTCTTACGGGAAGAAATAATTTTGATGGATAAAAGATTCATAAAGGAGAACATGAGGTCAGACATGGTTTATGACAGCAATATGATGAGAAGAGTAGAGAGAGCAAAGACCAGAAAATTGGTGTGGTGGAAAGGAAAGAAAGAGGAGGCAACATCGGCGAAGCGCGAAAAAGGCATGGAACAATGCAACGTGACATCCAGTACGTATACAGAATTTGATTTCGTACAAAGATCTGACTATGCCTCTTCAAGATCAGCCATAAGGGCCCGGCCCACAGCGGCGAGGATCTCAGGCGAGGGATCCTGATCCTGTGCCTCCTCAGCACTCACATCATCTGCTTCCTCTGCTCCATTTTCTGCATCGCTGCCCTCCTCCGAATCATATTCCCCCAATGCAAGAAGCCCTTGATTGCTTTCAGACTTTAACCTCTTGGTACCATTATGTTGGACCTTCCCTTCTGCGACTTCGTTCAATCTTCTCTTTGCTCCCCAACCGGAGTCTCGCTCTCTGCCGGAGACTTGAGATATCGCTTCTATCTCAGTAATGATAGCTTCCCCCTTATCCACCATCTCTTCCCAATTCTCTCTTGCCATCAACTGTATCTCAGGGAACTCTACCCATGCTGAGCCTTTCAGCACATCTTTGAGCGGTTTATTGGCATCGAGTGGAGGGTAAAAGATCTTTTGATTGGGTTGATGGGAGGGTGCAGGTCTGAAAGGCGTTGAGTGGAAAGGTTGGCAAAACCGAATCTCAGACAAGGGGATGGTTAAAGATGGTAATAAGGAGGAGATAGTGGGCAGAGATTCGGCTTCACGAGCATGGAAAAGAACACGGGGATGAGTGATAGTCTTGAAGGATGTCGAGGTGATAATTGTAGAATCGGGAGAAGGCAGGATGAGATTGCTTGGTATAATGAGGTGAACTGTGAGGTGTAGCTGTTCTGTTCTATATTAAAGTAGTGCGTCAGTCAAGATACAGCGTATAATTATTGAAAGGGACAGACTTGGGGTTCCAACTCGACTGATTCGTCTTCTTTCTGCCCATACCTTCTGGCATGAATTCCGCCCTGCAGCCATACCTCTCAAGTTCCCTTCTTAATCCATCGGTCTTACTTCGCCGTTGGCCCTTGGGGGCTCTGGATCCTCTGCCTCGTCCTCGAGAGCTGACAACTCCGCCGTTGACCTCCTCAATTTTGATACCCTTGCCCCATCCTGCGATTTGACGCCTCCCTTCTTCCAGCAAAGTGTAATCACTGGACCATACTCCTTGGCCATACTGATTCAGCGGCACAAATTTCGCGGGATCGCGAATGCCTGAGCATGAATCACGGCTCTTATGAATTTGAGAGCAGTTGAGAGAACATGAGCGAGCAGAGCAGCGAGGGCAAGTGTATTTTGCAGGAGAGGAGCATACGGCGCAGATTTTTGATGGGCCTGCAGCTGAAGATGATTGAAAGGTATTTTCTGTGGGCTTTTGCGGGAGAGATGACATGATCGGGTAGAGGGACATGTATGGTAGTTCGTTGGACTTCGATGAAACCAGTTAACCGGCGGCCCGAGGCAAGATTTTCTACAGCCCGACGGACATGGCCGCCTGCGTTCATTGGTGGACGACCGTTTCTTCTTTTTTTTTGTCGCTTTCGGGGTTCGCTTTCTCTCCACTCCGTCGGGTCCTGGCATCGTTGTTCCCCGCACGGGCCTCCTCTTATCCGCATACACAACCCTCTGCTCCCATGATCGGTGGTTAATTGCTGATTGATCGCCGTTTGCGCCATGGCCTCCTCCTGTCGGCGGGGTTTCATTACCTCTTCTGCCATCACAAAGGCACGTTCCACATACCCCACACAAATAAATCATCCATCAGTAGATATGGCTTACGTCGGCTTCCACCCATCATCAACGCCTCCAGCTTCCGTCGGTCCCTTATGCAGGCCATTTTCGATGAACAAAGACACTCTCAGATAGCACAAGGGAAGTAGAACGTGATGGCTGATTGTTTCAAGTGATGGTCACTTTCATCTGAGTGACAGTCGTATTACATTAATGACCAGACTGACCGCATCCCGCAAGCCAGCGGACGGATATATAACATAGCACGAAGTGACTTCTAATCCGTCAGCCTTTCGTTATCATCTCAAATTCAGCCTCCATTCATCGAATTTAGACTCCAGACGAAGGCTTTGCCTCTTCCTGTACTATTCACCCCATAACTACCCCTTATCACTCTACACGACAAAACGGAGATCTCTGAAACCTCCAGCGAAATGAGTCATTCTAGTCTCGACTACCCGGAGATGGTATGTCTCATCCGCGGTTGTATTCTTTTATGGTCCTGATTGTCCTATTCGTTGCAGAAGGAGCTTTTCAACCGCAATCTTAAATGGTCTGAAAATGTCTGGGCGAGGGACCCTTCTGTAAGCGCTGCGTGGAGTCCCCTCCCTCGGTATTGATGTTCTGACGAATGTCGATAGTTCTTCCCGCACCACTTTCCTGGCCAACGACCGGAAATCTTGTGGATTGGTTGTAAGTATCCTTCTGCGTCTTAACGTTACAACATGGGCCCCTGCATTATGTCTCCTATTCCCATCTTTGTACTATACCATGAACATCTGCAGAAGCTCACGTTTTGATCACTATCTTTACATCATTAGGCTCTGACGCGCGCGTTCCCGAGACGACCATCCTGGGCTGCCAGCCTGGGGATATTTTTGTGCACCGAAACATTGCAAAGTGAGTAGAAACTGATCCGAAGCATTGTCCAGTCTCCCCCTTTTTGGATCAAATATCTTTACTGGCCTAAATTTACTTTATGCTGAAAATACGTCAGCTTGTATTCACCTCAAGATGATTCACTCAACGCGGTGTTAATGATAGCTTTGTTCAATTTCAACGTCAAGCACATTGTCGTCACAGTAAGTCGTGTTAATCTCACAATGCAAACGTTCCATCAATATCCGGCTAATGTATATAGGGCCATACAAACTGCGTAGGCTGCCTTACAGCTCTCAATGTTTCTCGTCTCCCGGCCACGCCTCCTACAACCCCTTTGCAGCGTTATGTCAAGCCGCTCGCCACACTCGCCCGAACATTGTATACTCCTGACGGCCCTCCTACTTTGGATCTATTAGTGGAGGAAAATGTGGTGCAACAGGTGAAGAACCTAGTAGAAAGTGATATAATCAAGGGCGTGAGTGGAGTGTATATACAGTTGAAAAGGAAAAATGCTGATATATCTCTTCAGAACTGGAAGAAACGAGGTGCCGATGGCGTTGTCATCCACGGTTGGGTATATCATCTTGAAGATGTACGTTTATCTCTTCTCGAAGATTTGATTAGTACTGATAAGCATTCATTATAGGGAACTATTCGGGATCTCAACGTCTCCGTGGGACCATCTGGGCATATCCCAGGTAAAAAAGTGAAGAGCTTATTCTAGGGCCAGATGAGTGAAAGCGCCTTGTTCCATGTATCGCTTTCGGGTGAATATCTGGCCCCATTATCATCTATTCGTAAAGTTGTTGTTCGTCATTGTACATCCCGTAGAGCTCTTGGTTTTCTTTTAATGATGTGATAGGAATGATACCAAAACAGATTGTATGCATGCGGCGAAATGTATGAAAACCTTATTATGAAAAGACCCTCAGAAGAATATACTGTCGCTCCGTGCTTCGAAAAGTCCTTGTATAACCGATGTCAGGCGGTCAGACTTCTCGAGCTAGCGATGAAGAAATTCAAACAACATCACTGGGTCATCAAAACTGCTCAGGCCGACGGTTCGCGTAACCAGACGCAGCTACAGTCATTACCAGATGTGTGGGCGGTAAGACCGTAAAGAATAAAGATAAAAATGAAAATGAAATATAAAGGTGAAATGGAAGCAGCCCAAAAGCACAGAGTAAGCCCCATCGAGTTACCTACCCCACCACACCACAAGGTGGATGGGTAAAACAGGCAATCGCATGACTATAGCTATGAGCGCATTTGTTTCATCCCCCATTGTCAACCCGCCCTCCTTCATGCAGCCATGACAACCGACCAAGGCTCATATCTTCGCCTGAAGCCAGCAGACCGCAAAAAAAAAGAAACTCCAGTCCAGACCCAAGCACTGGCACCTCCCATGCTCCACCGGATGAACCGGGTGGCCTACACAGAAGGAAAGAAACCAGTGGGACGCCAAGGCCAGCCAAACAACCATTTGCCACACCCTACACAATATACCTCAACTATCCAAACCAGACCGTTCACTTACCTCCCCATCACACACCCTCAATCCAACTACAACCGCCACTCTGTAGTCTTAGATACAGCGCTTTCCCGGCAGGAGTGTCAAATTAAAGCAAGGGGGTGATGGTAAAGGGGCTAATAGGAAGGCATAAAGAAAAGCTGAAAATACCGTGCGTCTGGGCGGGGAAGCAGAACGAATAGCGGAGAGGATAGGAGTAAAGACGAGATGGGGGAGGCTCCGGGGACTTTCGACCCACAGTGTGAGATCGGATGGTCGCAATGCCAACCAGTGCGTGAACTGCAAAAGCGATTCTTGTGTTTGGGCTGATTGAAAAGAAAGGGAAACAAAAGGCAAAGCGAGGATAAAATGAAATTTTGTTCGTCGACAAACGAAGCGGAATCAAATTTTAACTAACCATTTGATGCCGCTCTGAAGATCCCGCTGCATCAAGGAACTTTTTATCTGATGTTCGCCGCTGTGTATTGGTGCATAGCCGAGCGCTGATGGCCAGTGTTCCACCAGTTCATGTACATACATAGAGGTCTAGTGTAGTATCGTTCCGTATCTTATTATTATGTAGGTTCTGCTCTCATATGATTTTGCTTTTTAAAAGGCCTTAATGCTCGTGATCATGTCCGTTCCCTTCATCACCTTCTGGGCCGGTGATCTTGACGCCTGGAGGGCAGCAAGTGTCACCGCTACATTGTCCTGGCGGGCAACGGATGAGACAGGCCTCGGTATCCTGGGGATCAGTCTCCTCGCAGTAAAACCTGACCAGCATGTTAGAACAAATCCATAATATAAATATCCCTTTTGAGTACTTACTCTGGTTGGATGGTGACGCTGTGGATTCCGTGGCTATGCATCCTTTCCCTAATGCCGCTAGCTACCACCATGTAGTCTCTGCCGGCCTCGATCATAACATGAACACTGGCAACGACTGTTGATTCTGACAATTGCCAGATATGTAATTCGTGCACAGAGTCAACACCAGGGACTTCATAAATACATTGACGCACAGCGTCTAGAGAGACGTGGGAGGGCACCCCCTGCATGAGGATGTAAGACGCGGACTTGACGAGAGGAAGAGCGGAGGAGAAGATGATGCAGGTGATGACAAGAGAGACACCTGGGTCAAAGTAGAGAGTCCATCGGCCTTGGCAGCTAGTTGCACGTTAAAACCAGAGTCGTGTATAGTAAACGGTAGTGCACTTACAACCAGATAACCAGACCAGCAGAGATAACACCGACATTACCAAGAGCGTCACCCACAACATGCAGAAAGACGCCACGCATGTTCATAGCACCGTGGGAGTGGCCATGGCCGCCATGCCTACCGTGTTCAGCAGGTGAGCCATGGGTATGACCTGATTCAGCGTCGCTGGCATTCCCGGCGAGCTTCTTGCCGCTGTCGCTTCCCTGCTCGCGCTCACGGCCGTGGTCTTGATCATGGTCATCCTTCTTAGACGCTTTCTTCTTGCCATTATCAATAACTGTAGAACTTGAAGTAGAGTTACCATCGCCACCTACGGGAGGAAGCACGTCGTTCTGTCCGGGAACAGGAGGTACAATGTTGGCACTGCCCAGTCTGCTGTGGCCTCCAGCGCGGGAGAAACTTCCTCTCTTTGTTCGTCTACTGGCGCTACCAGTTCTACCATGGCCGCCTGCATTGGGCGATTTGGCCAAATGACCTGCGCGGGAGTCAAGAGACGATGAAAGCTGAGTACCGCCGTACCCGAATTCTTGGGCAGTTTCAATGACCTGTGCGCGGGTTTGAGCAGGGTGCTGATAAAGCTCAGATACGGAATCGTCACGAGAGATGAGGGACGACGTCTCGTCCTCATCGTTGGGAAGTGCGACAGCACCGTGAGTGTGTCCGCCATGAGAATGACCATGGTCTAAAGAAGTAAAAAAAAAGAAATTTATCCTATCAGCGGCTATCCAGCGGCAATGGACGGCGGGCGGAAACTTACCATGAAAAAGGAAAAGGCCGACAATGTTACTCAAGAGACCCAAGCTGCCCACGACAACGATCAACTGGGCGTTGGAAATTTCCGGGGGAGAGAAGATCCTGCCAACAGCTTCCAAACCGATGGAAACACAGAGGGCAACAAGGAAGACACCGTTAATGAGAGCACCAAGAATTTCAGCACGCTGCCAGCCATAAGAGTTGGCAGACGAGGACGGGGAAGTAGCAAGCCTAATTGTGTAGAGAGCTACGATGAGAGAGAGGACATCGCTATTGTTTTAAAATGATCGGGTTAGTGGGTCCTTTGTGATGACAAGAGGGATGGTGAGAGCTTACTTGAGCATATGGAACGAGTCGGCAACAAGTGCCAGAGAGCCGACAGCGTATCCGGTAATCAGTTCCTACTATGGTCAGTCTGGCCGAGGCATGAAAAGAGTGGGCTAAAAGTACATACGATCAAGAAAAAGACGGAATCGATCACCAGAAGGGTGATGATGCGCGCCTGTCTTGAGAGCCCCATGTTGTGCTAACTTTATCAAAGATGGCGAATGGGCGGCGGGTGTTGGGAGGGGGTTGGGGGACGGTGTTCTAAAGAGCGGAGCTGGGTGGTTGAAGGTGTCACCTGAACTGATAGAACGATAACTGGAGTCTGAAAATTTCGCTAAATATGGAAATGAATTGAGGGGCTGAAAACGACGCCACCCTGTAATAAAAAGTATTCGGTAGTACTCCCTCGGCCCGTTTTCTAATCGCATTGTAATCAGGGAATCTCCATTTTTTGTAATCCATCGGACATCGCCTGCGATCGCATCATCGACCCTGAGGAACAATAACGTAATTATCCCTCGGGGCGTGTGGCCCTCGGCTGGCATGCCTTCCAAATAGGCAAGCGGATAGAGGTGGAGGGATAGGCTCGTGGTTACGTCATTAGGGTTGTTTGTTATTGACCGAAGGAGCAACGATAGACGGCGCATGGAACGATTTTCTGCACTCTCCCCCCCCCCCCAAGTCCCCCGAGACAGCATGTACCCCATCCACACGGCCCCCGTCTACTACTCCTATTCCCGCCCGCCCTCCCCAAGCAATGGCCCCGCGGCCCCGCCCTTCGAGTTCTCCGGCGTCACAATCCCCCCAAGACTCAAGAGCATTGGCAGACAGCTGAGCCAGCTGGGCAACGACTTTCTTACCACGCAGCCAGACCAGGAGCCCAAGTCACAGCCCAGAGGGGACGGGAAAGCCCCAGATATACCAGGCATGGGCGATGATCCCATCCTCTGCCCGTATTGCGACAAGCCGCTGCCTCCCAGCCTCTTTGCCCAGGTCGCGGAGCACTCACATCGTCACCAGACACTGGGTCCGTCTCGGCCCTCTTCAGTTCCATCGTCTGCCGTATCCGCCAAACTAGGACCCACGCCTGGGCATAAAAGTGCGGACAAGACTACGTCAGATGCTTTGAGTGCAACAGTAAGGAATGGTGATGCAGCGAATCACTCTGCAGTCGTTAATACCATCTCGCCTGCAGACATTGCTAGGTGGTCGTCCCTTGCGGGTATTTCCATCACCATGCCGGAGCCATCAGGGCCGTCACAAGGTATTCACAAAGCCAAAGATGCAGACGCAAAGCCGTTTCCAATGATACCGCCCCCGCCTCCGCCTAACAAGCTCACCCGACCTCCTCCTGCTTCGCGACACAACTCTGCTGATTCCGGATCGAGGTTTGGGTTTTTCCGAAGAGATTCCAAAAGAGAAGACGATAGTGACGGAGAGGGTGAGGATAGAGGAAGCGGTTATGCAAAACTGGGCGCGGGTGGGAGTGACGACGAGGAAGAAGTGACGTCTGGCAAGAAAGAGCAGCATGATGGTGTCAACGAGGGAGATGACGATGCCAAAGTGGAAGACAACGCTAGCCTTGACCTCGGAGATCAAGACAAGAACGGACAGGTTGAGGATGAAGGACGGCCTGAATCCACGGCTAAAGACCCCGGAGAAGTTTCGAGCGTTGACTCTAACAGCGACTTGAAAAACGTGATGCAAGAGATTCTTACCAAGGTGAATCAAATGGTAAGTCGCCCCCATTGAAGTATGCATTAGGGACTGATATCCTCAAGACCGCATCCCATAATCAACTCCTCGACTCCCATTCTTCCTTGCTCACGTCCCTCAAAATTGCCCGTTCAAATCTGGCAATGGCGGAAGCAAACTCTGAAATGCTCGAAGAACAATTGAAACGGCAGCCCTCTACCTCCAGCGCCCGAGTAGTCTCGGGCCCTGCTGCAAGTCCAGTGACATCAAACTTTACACACGCAAGTCGTCCGTCTAGCCCCATGCCTGGCAACATATCAGACCAACGGGCACGACCGTCAAGCTTAAATCTGACGTCATTGCCCACCAATTCCGCTCCATCTTCAGCTGCGCCCGAAAGCAGCAAGTCATGGTTCTGGTCCAATAACAAGAAAAGACCCAACGAAGCCCCTGTTACAGGCGGCAGAACGAGCGGGGAGTATTTGAAGGGACTGACAAGCCCACCTATGGCTGTGCCGTACGGTGGAGCACTGCCTGAGGGGAGGCCTATGCCAGCTAGATCGGCCACACATTCTGGTCAGTTGGCTACTGGAGTCAGTAAATCGCTTGGCGCGGATAGCATTCTCTCCAAACAATCATCTACTCGCCCTAGTACACCTACCCAAACACCGGGGCCTGTACCCGTCTCGAATGCGGAACTTGCCTCCCTTCGCACTGCCTACTCGTCTGCCCTATCCAAGCTCTCTTCTTTGACCGCTGAGCTCACTGATTTGAAGCGCACCAACTCTGCCATGGAGGCTGAGCTTGAGTCTCTTTCCCAAGCACTGTTTGAAGAAGCCAACAAGATGGTGGCGGATGAGAGAAAGAGGCGGGCAGAGATGGAGGAGAATCTGAAGGAGGTTAGAGAGGAGAGAGAAGCATTGAAAGAGACCGTTAAAGTGCTGGGAGGGAAGGTGAGCCCGCCCAATGAAGATGCGGATGCCAAGCCACCAAAGAAAAACGAGCCAGAAGAAGTGGAGGAGGAGAACATCATCCCCAGAGACCTTGATAAACACTATGCCGCTCTTCGCAAGTCCATTCACAACGTTGCCTCCCCTCCCATCTCGCCACCCGCCGACGCATCCCGCCTTCCGGCTACCTTTGAACTGCCTGAATCGGGTCTTGCTTCGCGTGCATCCCCAGAGGAAGTGGGTAGGCCGTTGTCAGTCAGTTTGCCTGACGAAAGTAACCCCTGGGCGTCTTCGGCGAATTCTGCCGCAGCAGCAGCAGCAGCAGCACCGGTTGGTCTTGGACTAGGTGTTGATGAAGAAGGAAGCGTACCAACAGAGTTTAGATTAAGCGTAGTAACGCCTAGTCCCAGGAAGGAAAAGACAGGGGAAGGTTTGGAATCCGGGGCTGGATTGAGTTGAACCGGGGATAATTAGCGTATATACATTATAATCCGAGTAGTTCATGGTAGATGTACATATAATGAGTAGCTTCGTTAAATGGGAAATTGTTACATTTATGGGTTTATTCATCTCATCACTCGCGCAATCAATCATTGTTGCTGGATCGTTTTTTTTTTTTTTTTTTTTTATAATTTTCTGGCGCATCGAATTGTTTTCATTTTTATTTCTCTTCCAAAATTTGGTTACGAAAACTAATCTGGACAACGCTGCAAAAAGACCCCCAGCACCACCCCAGCCACCCGTATTCCCCCACTAAAACGTCGCCCCAGAAGAATTCATGCACAAAAATGAGACAACCAGCCATCCACCGCCAGAAACTACTAGCAGTACTATCCACCAGGCCCTCCCTCCAGACAGCCTGCAAGACCACCCCGATACCCACCCTGTGAACCCCCTTGGTCTCTTCATCCGCCCGCATCCAACGCGCGGCAATGGTCTCTTTTCGCCCCGCCCGATTCCAGCGGGCACTGTCGTCGAAGAGTCTCCCGTCCTAGTCCTTACCAAGGAGCAATGGGAACAAGGCCAGATGGACGGGACAATTTTGGGAGAATACGGGTTTTGCTGGAGTGCAGGCGGGATGGCTATTGGACTTGGATTAGGTGAGTCCCCAATTATTTGCATGACAGAGAGGCATAGGCATTGAAAGGAAATGTAGCTTCACTGTTCAACCATTCTTCCAGACCCAACGTCAACTTTATCCGTTCCCCTTCCACAAAAACGATACGATTTGTGACTGCCAAGCACATATCACCAGGAGAGGAGCTCTGCATTTGCTATACAGCCGATGAGTCCAAGCTTTGGTTTACTCCCGCGAGAGGAGAGGAAGAGGACGAGGTGCTGGGCGGGGAGAGCGAGGGTGAAGGCGACGGGTTACCTGACGACGTCGATGGGCTGGTGGAGGATGTGCAACAAGCAAAATTGAATTCCTCGGAACCAACACTTCAAGCTCCTCGTCCTGTACACATTTCTTCTTTACCTTCTTACCCATCTTCCTCGTCATCTTCTCCTGCACCTCAACATACAATTCCTCCCTCGTCTCTCCCTGCCCCTTTACATTCGTCCGGGCACAAAGCGTCGGGCCAACGTCACCTTTCGAAGCATCGACAACCGGCTACTCTGGTTGACGATCTTGCTTGGCAGGAAGACGAATGGAAAGATGAAAAGGGAAGGGATCATGTGGGTGAGGGAAAAAAGGCGGGAGAGGATTGGGGCGAGGTTATTCGAGTGAAGGGCCCCGCAGAGCGAGAGAATGACGGGAATGACAGAGAGTTGAGTAAGTCCATTTTGTTCTCGTCCGATATGGACTGGGAAGCGCTGACTCGGTATCAGTGCAAGTCTGGATATTAGAATTTTCAGACGCCAAGTTGACAAAGACGGCTCTAAAGTGGGTTACACTATTGATCACATAATCGAGCTAGTAACTGACTGACTGCTTTGTAGTTTTTCCAAAGAGATTTGGCCCAACGACGTCAATGAACGGTTACGACACCTCAAGAGAGTCTGTAGGCGTAACGAAGATGGCAAAGGTATGAGCACTAGTCAGGCATGAAAACGGTCGAACCTGCTGACAGATACATGTAGAAATATGCAGAATAGCGCTCTGCCCTCTTGACGAACACTCTGCCGATTCCCTCTCTAGTCTCATGACCGCTTTCTCCCCTCTTCTTTCGTCTCTTACGCCTAAATCTTGGTCTGTCCCATCTTCGGGTGCTCGCACTCAAGAGCAACTCAAGTGGAAGCACCACATTTGGCCTGTATCCTTTTCTCCAGCTCCCATAATTCCCGCCGATTCGTCCTCGTGGCCAATCTCCCGTAAGGCTTGGGTTGCAGCAGGTATCAAGCGAGTCTTGAAACTTGCAGTCAATGCAAAACAGAAAAGCGAGCTTCCAGTGGCCACTTTTTGTACGTCTGCACCCCCCTGTTTTTGGCCGACAATGGATGGTTTCATCCCGCCTACCCTCAACCTCCGGGCTTCATCCTGTGATACTCGAATTTCTGAATCTCATCCCTTGCGGCATGCCACTCTCAATTGTGTTGCCTCCATTGCTCACCTTCGCACTGTGCCACCTTTTACAGATGTTCCCCCTACAAGGAACGGCGCGGATTACCTGCTGACAAGTCTGAGCTTATTTATCAGCCATGAACCTTGTGTAATGTGTGCAATGGCATTATTACATTCTAGAGTTCGAGAAGTTTTTTATGTTTTCCCCAGGAAAAAAGGGGGAGGTTTTGAATATAACGAGGGTAATGAATATGGGGAGGGGTCCCCAGTGCATCAACATGATGAAGGAGCAGGTACACGAGAGGATATAAGTGGACAAGGAGGATTTGGGATCCACGCCAGGAGGGATCTCAACCATAGATTTGAGGTCTGGAAATGGAATGGGCATGTCGATGAGGATGTCAGGAAAGAGCTAGAGATTGACGAGAACCTCCAACTGTAGTCTGTTTTGCTTGCGTGGTCAAGAGGGAGAAAGGGAAGGGACTTGCTCCAGTCTCGTTCCTCAAGACTTCTGGTGATGTTCAGTTGTCTTTTGGAAAGCATCGAGTACCCATCATTCCTTTATGTAGCTGTCTTTCGTCTCCCGTCCATCTGCTTTTTGGTTGTTGGAGAGGTATATAAGGTACATCATATGACACACACCAGGATGCATACAGATAGATATAGATAATCCTTTTCTTTTCTCACAATCCCTATATAACCAACAACGGGGTTCCCTTCCTGACGTATTTTGCCCATAGAAGCTCACCAAGTTTCCAACTCTAGAAAAAACCTACCACTACGTACTAAAGTATATAATTATCCACACAAGGAAAAAGGTGTATCTCGCCTCAAATGCTGGGTTACAGTCGCTTCCCTCTCTCTTACCCCCTATTCTGATAACCTAGCTGCCAGGGCAGTTTGGACGATCGGTAAAGGGAGATTCAAGAGGGAAGAAAAAAGAAAATGAAATACTATGCGACAGAGTATGTATATGTGGGTCGGTAATAAAGAATGTAGTCGATAGGAGGGAAAAAAAGACTATTTGTTTTGAAACAGACGACGATCAACAAGCAAAGCCTAGCCTCTATATATGCAAAAGAAAAGGAAAAAAAAGGGACAGCGCCCGGGTATATTCAACTCCAAACTCCCAGCCAACTTCATCCGCTCTTCAGACAAACAAGACCAGCAGGATGACATTCCTCACATCATCGGAACGTGAGAAGGCCCGTTGTAGAACCCTCCGCTCTGGGGATCCTGCCACGCACCCGCACCAGCGCCGACCTGCAATCCTTCTTCCTCTCCAGCGCCAACAGCACCCCCTGCTTGAGCGCTAGCACCTGTCATCTGAGGGTTCATGCCGCCAGGCAAAACACCGCCGTGGGATCCGTCCTGCGACAAGTGCCAGTTGGGAGCTGGACCACCGCCTGGTCCG